>NW_007729700.1:104992-125216 GCF_000696425.1 Galeopterus variegatus
CGGGAGTGCCACCGCACTCCCAAGCAGCGCACTGTAGCAGTGCGCCACCGGGCCGGCCCTAAAGGCAACTTTAAAATCAAGTGGAAATAGAATGCTATCACTTTCTGTTCCATTATTTTTGCCTTTCCTTTGTTACATTTTACAATGAAATCAATGTGTTTTCAGTGAGTCAAATTATTTTACCAAAAGCCTAAAACCCCTGGATTAACACCTGAATTTGCTTTTAAATTATACATTCATTATTGCTGATTCTTGGAAACTACATCAAACAATCAGACAAAGCTCTCCTTCAAAAATCATAGTCTAGAACCATCTCTGAACTCCTACCCAAGCTGTACTCATTTACTTATCAAGTGACTTCTAAAAATAATAAATGCAGCAACTCCCACAATACACACTGACAACAGGGAGTCATGTTTATAAAGTATCTAAACCAACACTGTTAGCTCCTCTCATTCTGATTCAGACTGCAGACTGTAGGCACGCTGTTACCCGCTAGGTGTACATGATGGAGCAGAACCTAACCCTAGTTATGGAAAATGTTAACGATGAAGCTCACTCATAGAGTTATCATAGGTAAAACAGGTAACTTGGAGTTGACTGCTTCCTTTAAGAGTTGGTGATAAAGTTCATACTTCCTGTTATTCTGCTATACTACTTTCTCCCTTTGAAGCCTAAAAGTTGAACAGGACTGTCTAGGTAGAAAGGGGGAAGGTAAAGGGATTACAGATATAGGAAACAGTACCACTTTCATTCACCAAACATATGCTGTGTGTTCAGAGCTGATCATGTACCAGCTTTCTTCTGGGCCTCGAAATGAAAAATATGTGAAACAGCAGGGGACAGAGTTAAACCAAAATGAAACAGAGATTAGGGTCCAAAAAGTTGCTGAAAACAACTGCTATCCTCACTTAGGTTGTGAAGAGTCTTAAACCCTAGGCTAAGGAGGTTAGACATCCTATAAGCAGAGGGGAGTCGAAGAGGCTTCTAACCAATGGGGTGACAGTACTTGTTCTTTGTTTTGAAAACTTTGGCAACAGTATGCAAGATGGGCCAGAGGGAGGAAAAATAAATAAATAAAATGGAAAGAGGGTCAATTATTGAGAAAGCTCCTCCAATTAGCTAGGATAGAGATGATAAGGAGCATACACTGAGGCAGTGCCCATAGCAATACAGAAGAGATACAGAGATATTCCAAATAGCATAGCAAGGATTTGATGGTACCCAAGGATTTGATGGTACCCAATTGGCTGTAGAAAGTAAGGGAAAGGGGGAGTCGTGGACAAAGGGGAAGAGAGGTGCAACAGGAGTGAGAAAGTAAGTTTAGTTTTGCACATAGTATTAAGTTTATTATATAAACCTATATAAAATTTCAAGGAACACTGGTTATCTAGTAGACAGTTAAAAATAGCAGTGTACATATTTATATATATACTTACATAAATTTACACGTTTATAGTGATATTATTTAGAGATATAAGTCCCTCAAAAGAAATACGGAAAATGCTAACTATAATAATTTCTGTATATTATTTATTACAGAAAATCTAGAGTGTAAAAAATATGTATTACTTTAAATTTTTTAGATACATTAAGCATATATATTGTAACGACCATGCATAAAGACATTTAATATACCGATTAGAATCAGTGGTTATGGGCCGGCCCGGTGGCGCACTGCTACAGTGCGCCGCTTGGGAGCGCGGCGACGCTCCTGCCCAGGGACAGACCGGCCGCTCACTGGCTGAGCGAGGGGCGGGAGCAACACCGAGGGTTGCGATCCCGTTGCCTGTCCCGGTCCGGTGCGGGCGGGACACTGAGGGTTGCGATCCGTTGCCGGTCACGAAAAAAGACAAAAAGGAAAAAAAAAAAAAAAGAATCAGTGGTTATTAGTGCTAAAAGAAACATGAGCCATCAACTAGTCCAACTACTTTATTTTACACGAGTACCATACCTGCTATTCAAAGCTACGTTGGTATGTTGAATAGTGACTCTCAAATAAAAGTTGACACAAACAACAAAAAATAGAAACATCATTTAAAAAGTTAGAAGGAAGGAAACAGTATAGCAGATAACAGAAATACTTAGGAAATCTGAGTTCTATGACCACCTTAGCCAATAAATAGCTAAAAAATCTTGAGTGAGTAATTTAACTCTCTGGATCTGTTTGCTTAATTGTAAATAAAAGGACTGTATACCTATAAATTTTCTTCCAACTCTTAAGCAGTATTTCATATTCTCAAATATAAAAAGGATTTTATAAAGTAATATACATTAAAAATAAGAGACATACAACTTCCTCCTTAATGCAAACAATAATAACAAAAATATAATTAAATGGTATATATACTTTACTTCATACTGGTTAGCAAGAAAAAAATTTCAACATGCACCTTCTCTGAAAAGTAATTTTAAAATGACTCACTTCTATTAACTGTGCTACAATAACTTTTGTTTCCTCAACACTAGCCAATAAATGTTATGCTCATAACAATGTTCTTTTATTAAAATAAACAGATTAATGGTTCAAACTGGCAGAGTACTTAGTTCTCTCTCCCACCTAAAATACCATTAAGTGATAGTAAAAGAATGAATAAAAAAAACCATAAAGTGGATAATACCTGGTAATAAGGCACCTGCCCTAGCAAAAATAAATGCAATATGTATTTTTTTCTGCTCAAAAAAAATAAAAATAAAAATTGAATAAATTGTCTGGAGGAGAACTCAGTTTGGGATGGTTTGTTATGCAGTAATAGATAACTCAGAAGCAATAAAGAAAAAAATTAAAATCACAGCTGTGCAGAAAGCCTATGAACAATTAATGAAGACTAGAGGAGGAGGGCTCCTAAAGGAGGGCTCTGAAATCTGACCACATGGTTTAATCCTGGCTCTACCACTTACCACCTCTGTGGATATGGCAATGCACTTAGACTCTCTGTGCTACTGTTCGCTCATCTCGTAAAATGGGGTTAATAATTACACCTATTTTACAGGGTTGTTGTGAGGATTAAATAAATACCTGGCCATATGTAAAGCACTCATACAGTACCCAAAGTACCTCCAAAATTTAGGTTTTTAAAAACTCAATTTCTTATAGACACAGTCAGCATCAAGTTTTATTGACTACTCTAGCATTTTTCAGCTAGGACAATTTTGACACACAGGGACATTTGGCAAAGTCTGGAGATGTGTTTGTTATGACTGCGGGTGCCACTGGAACCTACTAGATAGAAGCCAAAGATGCTGCTAACCATCCTGCAACACACAGGACAGCTAGGTCTCCACAACAAAGGACTGTCTGGCCCCAAATGTCTCTAGTGCCAAGGTTGAAAATCGCCGGATTAACAGGGCCGGCAGAATATCACAATATAAGAAGTATAAGAGCAATGTAAGATATAAGAGCAATGTAGTAACGGTTAAGGGAGCTTTAGTATGGCAGGCAAGGCAAAAGACTGAGAGAGATTCTAGATTTTTGGAATGATCGCCAAGTAGTTCCAGACTGATTATGAAAGTAGTCCCAGAGAAAAGTTGGTAAGTTGGTAGAGAAAGGTGTGATTAAGGAACTGGAGAACATGGTGAGGGTAAAATTGTGGTCCAAGAAAGAGCTCTGGAGTTTTAGAACTAGAAGATAAGACAGTTCTAAGTGATAATGATATACAAATTATGGTAATCTGCAAGTGAAGGAAAGTGGAAATGAAGGTCTTAGAATATGATATTTTAAAACTGCGTGGTGACTTTCAGTTTTCTTCCTGCTTCTTCCTAACAACAAGCAAACAGCTAACAAATCAACAACTCTTCTTAGATCCATCTAAGAGGTGGAGGTCACAGAGCAAACTGCTGCCCCCAAATTTGGAGAGAGAGGCAAATGCAGAGAACACTGCTGGTCAAAGTACAAACTTCAAAACACAAACCTCCTTAGGAACCAGGGCGTAGCAACACCTGAGAATTGCTGGAGGCTCAGTGTAAACAAGTCTGAGAATTAAAAACTCCAGGGGGACCCAGTCATGGGGGTCTCCTACATTTTTATGAGTTTTATCTCCAGGAGCATGACCTGGTTCTCACAGAGAACATAAGGGCAGGGGCCGGCCCGGTGGCGCACTGGATAGTGCGCCGCTTGGGAAGCGCGGCGGCGCTCCCGCCCAAGGGTTCGGATCCCACATACAGACCGGTTCCCGCTCACTGGCTGAGCGAGGCGCGGGAGCGACACCGAGGGTTGCAATCCCGTTGCCGGTCCCCGGTCCGGTACGGGGGCAACACTGAGGGTTGCGATCCGTTGCCGGACACGGAAAAAGACAAAAGACAAAAAAAAAAAAGACACTCATCACGTAGGGCAGGCTAATATAGCATATTTATACGCCTAATTTCAATTTGTTTTTCTCTTGAACCTGTTTTGCTCATAATTTCTGTTAATTCAAAAAGTATGTAGGGCTGGCCCAGTGGCGCACTGCTACAGTGCACCGCTTGGGAGAGCGGCGGTGCTCCCGCCGAGGGTTCGGATCCCACATACAGACCGGCCGCTCACTGGCTGAGCGAGGTGCGGGCGCAACACCGAGGGTTGCGATCCCGTTGCCGGTCCCGGGCCGGTACGGGCACGACACTGAGGGTTGCGATCCGTTGCTGGTCACGAAAAAAGACTAAAAGGAAAAAAAAAAAGCTATGTAAATAGTCAGCTAAGAACCATCTAAAAACCTATGAGGTATAGCAGAGGTGTGTTTAAAAAACATTTGAGAAGATCTCAAATATAAAGTTGTGATTCTTTATCACATCAAGATAAAGAAATGACAAAAATACACTGTTTTTCAGTAGGTTTAAATTGCCAAGCAGGAAAATCAATCAAATAATTATTTGGGTTTGAAAATGATAAAGTTTTAAGATTATTTCAATCAGCTAGCATTCATTGTCCACCTACTTAAAACCAGGAAAGCACAATCTTACAAATCATGTGTTATAATCATACAATTAATGTATTCATTTTGCCTGGGAGAATGTGTATTTAGAGAAGGTAAGTCATTTATTGTATAGCTAATATTAGGCTAGATCGTGTCACTCTAAACCATGTTCACCTAACCTTTGATTCTTGCTTTTATCCTCAAAAACTTTGTGTTCAGCTTATAAAATATAGATATACTCTACTAAGAGAGCAAGTCATGAATTGCCACATTAACTCACACCTCTAAGGACTGAGGCATCAGAAGGGACTTTACTTGGAAATGTTTATTTGTGGACACATTTAGCTGTTAGGTGATGAGGTAAAATTAATGCCTGAGATTGAAGGAGTAACTATTCACTTGGCAAAGCTTCCATCAGCCTACCTACCAGCTCTTCAGTCTGCAGAGGGGTCACCTGTTCAGGTAGCAATGACAGAGTTCTTTTGTTACCTAGGTGAAATATGTCTGCAAAGCTGCATTTTTCATGTATTGGAAAACCCTTATAGAGAAATTATCCTGGTTTTGAAACACTTGATTGTAAGAGTAATTGGTATTGTCTTCTATGAGAGTAGCAACTTCTGGCAAAAAGATAATAGAGCATCTTGCATCTTATTTTTTCAAATAAGTTGATAATTGGTGGTGATTACTTAAGAACATTAAAGGTAATATTATCAAAAAAACCCAATGAGTTTGTTTCTCTTGTCAAGGTCAAAATCTAATAAAGAATATTATATATTATTCCTCTAATTATCAAACAATATTTGTGACAGAAAATATTTTTCACTTCTTCAAATAAAGTTCTATTACTTTATACCTGTATATAATGTGACTCGTATAAACAGACACTTAGGTGGGAACTGTTTTTCCTATAAGCTTGATGTGTGTCAATATGTGACAATGTGCCTGTAAGACCTAAGCAAATTTCTATATTTATATTTCCATTTTCCTTTTTTCAGAAGTACAGATTAAAGCAGCAAATTACTGATGAATTTAAAAGTAGGGCTGAAAGGAAAACATTCGTGTATATGTGACCTATGTCTCTATTCCTTTTCATTGTATTTAGGTATACTAAAAAAGAACATTGAAAAAAATTCTTTATTATAATGCATGCATGAAGATATCAATTTAAGATGTTTCGAATTATTTTGGGGAAAGTCATTAATGTCTGTTCACCTGATACCTTAGTATTGAAGATACATATTAGGTTCTGAAATAACATATAAACTTGTTCTCTCTAAATAAAGTCTGAATTATTTTGAAACAACTTATTATAATAACTAGAGACTAAAAATGGCTTTTATAACAGATATTTCAGGAAAAAAATGGATTCAGTGAAAAGAAAAAAAATTTTAAAAAGTTGTCAAGGATGAATGTACATGAAAGTAAGTGGCTTTCTTGGTTATTTAAACCTCGATGTTGTTTACAATTAATGATGATTAAAAGGTTACTAATTTGAATAAAGTTGCAGGCCTAAAGAGTACACTTTATGAGTTAAAAATCTGGAAGTTAAAGATGAAAGCTCTCGTCCTATGACACTGCCAGAACATAGAAAGTATGCTCTCAGAGAGACAAATACAATCAATTTATCAGAAAGCTGAGCAGCTAAACAGACAAGATTTTAATGGCAGAATCAACACCAACAATGATATTAGAAGACAGGAATTATAGTACAAAACTAAAATAATGACTTTGATAACAGATGATAGAGAGTATATATATGTATTTTAAAACATAAACAAACAATAACCTCATTAAACAAATAACAAAAAATGATTCCACATCATCAACATGTTCATCATCATTAATACTTTCTGACTCTTTCAATGCTATCAGTAGCTGTGGTTAAAAAATATACAGGCATCATTCCATTTTATCCTCATGGAGGAACCAATAAAACAGATGGAATTATTAAACAGATGGTTCCCGAATTATGATAGTTCCACTTGTGATTTTTCAACTTTACCATGTGGTGAAAGTGCTATGCATTTGGTAGAAAGCAGTAGGATACTCTCTCACGATGCAGCAGCAGCTCCCAGTCAGCCACATGACTGTGAAGGTGAACAACCAGAACTCTACAGTCTACTGTGTTGCCAGATGATTTTTCCCAACTGTAGGTTAATGTAAGTGTGAGCATGTTTAAGGGAGGCTGTGTAAGCTATGATGTTTGGTAGGTTAGCTGTATTACATACACCTTTGACTTATATTATCGATTTATGAAGATGTTTATCCAAGATTGTATAAAAGAGTGGTGATCTACATGATAACCCACAGGATAAAAGAAGAAAACACTGGAATTTCTATTCACATGTATTTTTACTACACCCTTTAAAATGTTTGCATGTGAGAATGCTTTAAAATTTATATAATAAATAGTACTGTAGTACATGCAAGGGTATTCTAATAAGACAAGTTTTCTAACTAAAAGCTAAGACACGCAGGTAGAGACATGCAATTTTATTCCAACTATTCTGGGAAATAGAACACTTCTAAAACTAGATTAAATGTCTTGCTCTACGATCCTATATAACTCAGTTGGTGCTACAGAATTACTCTAATAACACTCATCACATTTAAAATTTGATTATTAAATGTTGATCTTCCTTGCTATACTTCAAGATGAACAAGATGTCTGTCTTGTTCACTACTAAAAAAAGTTACATAAATATATAATTTTGGTTCCTGAAAAACATACTAAAAAATAGGGCTGCTGTAATTACTATTCTAAAAAAAACATTCTGGAAATCAATTTTTATTCTATCTATGGATACCATCCCTCTCTACACTATCCACATTTCCATGTTTAACAAACATACCAGTCAAAAAATTATTTTAGAGATATGATTCATAAAAGGCTACTACAAAAGTGTTTTCAGAGATCTGATATAAAATGCTACTGCTACCTACTCCTACTTCTACTTATTCTAATCCTGCACAATAAAAACACAGGGGCAATACTTATAAATAATATCTGGAAAAAATGTCCAAGACAGGAACTGGCTCATAAATAGACATCATGAAAAGTCCCTAGTGTAAAGCTAAACACAAGGAGATGAGACTACCAAAATGGTTACAGGGGAATAGAACCTTAAGATGGGTTGTCTGAATTAATTCTGGGTTATTTGAGGTTGGTTTTCTAAATTGATTCAATATAAAGGCATTAATGATCCTATTTCCAGTGATAAGGGGCACTGGTAGTACATAGTATGCAATGACAAAGCAGTTTTTTAATTAACACCTGGAGACAGCTATAACCAAGTGCCCATAGAAGGAAAGGCTTTGTGGTGAGCAAGTATTCTACTTGCTGCCCCAGATCAACTAGGTCAAAATACAGAAGTATAGAAGTATCGGTTGTTTTCTGTTAAGTGCACTGGAAATGATAACCTCAGAACTTAAAATTTCCAGCTAAAGCTCAATGTAAGGAACTTGAATGCATCCACAACAGTCCTAAAAGAAATCTTTATCTCCATTAGGCACAGGCCTGAGATTTTTTTTAAAAAACCCCAAAATCTAATCCTGAAAACAGCTGAATGACAATGCAAACTGAATGCCCAATTTTGAGGGTTCTCTAATGTTAATGTTAGATCATTGATGAGGAAGGCATTGGATCCCAAAAATTGGAATGAGATCATATGGGTAGATTTTGATGAAGCCGGGGACTTTAAACCCCTCAATTCTGTTGAGTTTCCTCTGCCAATAAAAGAAGTTTTTCCACCCCAATCGGAGGAGGTTAGTCTCCCCTTTCCTGAAGAATCTGCAATGGTCCACCCTCAGGTAGTTGCAAGAGACAGCTGACCCTACTAAGTACCCACCTCTACCACTTCTCATTGATTCTAAACCTGCATTGTTCAATATGGTACCCAGTTGACATATGTGATTATTTAAATTAATTTTAAATTAATAAAAATTAAGGGCCGGCCCGTGACTCACTTGGAAGAGTGTGGTGATGATAACGCCAAGGCCATGGGTTCAGATCCCTATATAAGGATGGCCGGTTAGCTCACTTGGGAGAGCGTGGTGCTGACAACACCAAGTTGAAGATTAAGATCCCCTTACTGGTCATATCTTAAAAAAAATAAAAAATAAAAATAATAATAATAATAATAATTAAATAAAATTTAAAATTCATTTCTTCAATTGCACTACCACATTTCAAATGCTCAATAGCTATATGAAAACAGCACTTGGGAGAGCGTGGTGCTGACAACACCAAGTTGAAGATTAAGATCCCCTTACTGGTCATCTCTTAAAAAAAAAAAAATAAAAATAAAAATAATAATAATAATAATAATTAAATAAATAAAATTTAAAATTCATTTCTTCAATTGCACTACCACATTTCAAATGCTCAATAGCTATATGAAAACAACACATTATAGGGCATTTCCATCATCACAGAAAGTTCTTATTAGATAGCACTGTTCAGACCTATAACCAAACACAAGTCTCAGAGACTCCCAAGGGTGAGACCCAAAGTGTAGTCCATGAGAAGGTACAATACATACCAAAAGAACTGTATAATTTTACCAATTTATATCAACAGAAACTGGGGACACGTATAGGAATGGATCACAAGAGTACTGAATTATGGTGAGAGGAAAATAGTGTTGCCTTGAGCCAAATTTTATTAATATAGGCTCATGAAACAGATTTTTGATATATTCTATTAGTTTAAGTGGCTGGGAGTGGCTTTTAATAGTTTGCTTAGTTGGCTGAGTGAAACCTGAACCCAAAGACATATTACACTAAATGAAGTTGAAATACTTCCTTAGTACCATAGAGTAAGGTATCCAAAGGACTGAAGAGAACAGAACGTTGGAGTAGATTTATTATTTATAACCTATTCACCTACCCTTTACTATGTCCTCCAGGAGGATGTGTAAGACACTCCTTTCACCAAAGATAAGATAAGTGCATTTGTGTGGGGAGCCCAGCATTCTTGAAGAGCTGTGTGGTGGCTAATCTCCATAAGCCAGGAATGACAGTAGGAACTGCTGCCAAAAAGGGCTCCCTGAATTCAATGGAGATGATGAGACCCTGAAGTGGCAGGATTCAAGTCGGCACTTAAGAGCCAAAAGCATGGGAGGCATGGTTATCATAATGCAGCAGAGCCTAAGCAGTAATCAGTATAGTGTGACTTGTAGAGCTCTTTGGCTGGTTGACTGTGGTATCCCGAGAAATGAAATAGATGGAAAAACTTTAGTGAACAGAAATCTAGTGAACAGAAATCTAACTGAAATCACCACAAATAAATGTAATGGCCCCTCAACCAATATCCAAACTTGAATCAATTCCCAGACCTTCAGTCCCTTGAGTGAAGGAGGAGGTCAAAGGATCCTCCTACATAGGCAAAAACTTGTAGCATCAATCTTCCTTCTAGCTCTCCCAAGGGAGCTGTGGCTATTTACCAGGGTGACTGTCCACTGGGGAAGAGAAAATAATCGGTCTTGTCAGGGATTACCTGAACTGACACTAATTCTTGGAAATCCAATTCGCTACCAGTCAGAACAGGGGCTTACAGAGGTCACTCTGTAATGTAGTTTTAGTTCAGGTCCATCTAATGAACCCACTCTGTGGTATTCTCCCCAGTTCCAGAATGCACAATTGGAACAGATACACTCACCAACTGCCAGAATTCCCACTTTGGTTTCTTATCTGTGGCCTGAGGACTATTAAGGTAGGAAAGGCCAAGAGGAAGACACAAGCACTTCCCCTATCTACCAAACAAGTAAATCAAAAGAATATACATTCCTGGAGAGATTGCAGCAATTAGTACAACTACCAGTAGGGACTTAGAAGATGTAAGGGCTGTGATTCCTACCACATCCCCACTCAACTTGCCTATCTGGCACTGCAGGAAACAGACAGGTCTTAGAGAACAACAATTTATTATCATAAACTTAAGCAGGTGGTAACTACAATTACAGCTGTTGTTGCAGATATGGTTTCATGGCTGGAGCAAATCAAATATCCCCTAGCATCTGGTATACAATTACTGATCTGGCAAGTGTTTTTTTTCCCTAGGCCTGCTAGTAAAGACCATGAACCTCAGGGTTATATCAGTTCTACAGTTCTGTGTAATAATGCAGTCAATAGGGACTTGGATTGCCACTCTGTTCCACTGGACACCATGCTAGGTCCATTACAAATGTTGACTGAACCTGGAAGCAGGAAGTAGCAACTACTATAAACACACAGTAAAACACATGTGTGACAGAAGATGGGACATAAATCCCACCTTGGTGAAAGTCCTACAGGCCAGTGGTCTGGGCCATGTTGAGATATCCCTTCTTACTAGTGGTAAAGAAGCACAATGCCTAGTGGTTCTCCTTGAATTTTGGAGGCAACAAATATATACCTTATTTGGATATGCTTCTCCAACCCTTTTACCCAGTATCTCAAAAGTTGTCAGTTTTGACTGGGCCCCAGAACAAGATAAGGCTCTGCAAATGGTCCAGGCTCCAAACAAGCTACTCTACTTCTTGGGTTGTACGAGCTGTTAGATGCGGTGGCGCTTGGAAGTGTCTGCAGCAGATGGAGATAGAGAACAGAGACTTTGACAGATCTCTACAAGTGAATTACAGTGCAAAACCAGGGTGGCCCTGAAGGACAGTGGTCAGCCTCCCAGTTGGCAGAACTTTGAGCAGTACACCTGAATGATCATTTTGCCTAAAAGAGAGGTGGCCTAAGGTATGGATCTATATTGATTTGTGGAAAATGGCTAATGATATTGCTGGAGGGTCAGGGATTTAGAAGAAACATAACTAGAAAATAGGTGACAAGGGCCGAACCCGTGGCTCACTCGGGAGAGTGCGGCGGCCACGCCCAGACACCTGACTGCAGTGACACAAAGAGAATCACCAGCAGAGACCGAAAAAAGAAGATGTCTCTCTCCTCAAATCCCACTAAAGAGTAATGAAGAAGCAACTGCTCTACCATGCCCCTGCTTTATTTCTGATTTTAGTAATTTCAGTCTTCTCTCTCTTTTTCCTTGTTGAGTCTTGATAAAGGTTTGCAAATTTTGTTGATCTTTTTAAAGAATTAAAAAAAAAAAAATCACAAAGGCCTAATAAAGGAGGTGATTTTTACAATGGAATGTGCAGGCAGGGAAGCTAATTCCAGGGTAAAGAGCAAAGATAAAGTAATAATGTTTTGTTTAGGGAACAGCAAACTTTACCTTCAAAAAAAATTTTAAGCAGAAACCATTTTACAAATGAAATTTTACATAGAACCCTGATATGTATAACAGTGTATTTTGAGTTCAAATTGATAGCATCTCTTTATTATGAAGTCAAAAAGTGTGAATGAACATGCAGTTTTCATAAAAATCAAAACTGAAATCAGGGATAAGGGATAATAACCCCAGTTCCCAATTTCTATATTTTATTTTGGTTGTCCAGTTGTCAAGAAAATCCACCTATAGTACCATGTTGATAAGGAAGTGAGGAAACAGGCATTGTCATGCACTAAACCATACAACATTTTAGAATATTTTTATCATTAACTCAGAGATAATGCTCTTAGAACTCTATAATGTAAAAACTGGTGGATATATATATATAAAACCAGAATCATTTTCAACATTCCTTTACATATTAAATAATTTTTAAAACACTGGTATAATTTTAAAGTTGTCAATATAAAAATGGTGAGAAAACAATGGGTTAAGTAAAACTATATAAATTTAGTGAACTTAAAACTTACACTAAAAATAAGAACTTTTCCCCCTTCTATGAAACAAATCCTTTAAATAAACTATATTTTGGATTTTTCCAGTATTCTAAAAGGACAAATCTCATTCAAATATTACGCCCTCTGGAATATTCCAGTATTTTGAAATAAAAAATATCAATAAGAAATACTCATGAAAAAGTGAAAAATAACAATTGTTTTAAATATCTGCATAAAATCTATCTACTACATTGCTAAAATATGGTAAAACTATAAAGCATCTTATAGCATCACTATTTTAAATAAATAAGCTCATGTAGTAAAACATCCTACTGTGTGACTTCAAAAACTCTCTGGAAGCCATTTTTTCAATGTGCTGAAAAGTGATATGTCACCCTCTGCCGTAAAGAAACAATAATATTTATAAAGCAGAAACACCAATTCTTTGTTCAACTATTGCCACCTTGTGGTTATAAGATGGATTATATGCCACAGCACAGCTCCAAATTGGCTTAACAGATTCTACAAATCTATACTGTCCAAATGATATAAGAGGAATTAAGGTTTCAAAATATTTTTTTAAAGGATGAAAATACTTCATAAAATGTACAATAAATAATTTTTTTTTAAAAAGGAGGGAAGAAGGTATCTAACTTTAAAAATATCGTTAGTAAACATTTACCAGGTCCTCTCTATATAAGTAAGTATGTGCTATGTTAGTTACAAAAATGAATAGGACTTGGTCATTACACTAAAAAAAAAAAAAAAGAGTTGAAGAATTAGATGCATAAACCAATATTAAATCTAATGAACCAAACAAAAAGAGAAGTGGATAATTGAGCATGGGGTAAGTATGGAACCTAACAAACGCCATACAGAACAATGGTGTTACATGTCATTTTAACTTCAGTTCCTTTTATCTAGTAAGTTCAGTAAAATATAAGGATAAGAAATTCATGATGCACTGCCCTTGATTAAATTACTGGCTGCAGGGAAAAGTTCTTTGTAAGGATAATTTGCTTGGCTATTACCGAACATCACTTATTTCTGAGGTCCACATCCACATAAGTCTGTACTTTAAGGACTATAAGAATTAAATCAATGGGTACAACGTGAACTTTTATCACTATGCAAACATATTTTAAATCCAGTAACAGGCCATCTGTGATGTTATTTTTCATTTATACTTATTCAACGATCAAACTGTCTAAGTTTCATTCCAATTTAAATAAACAAAAAGATATTCAATCCCTATTTATGTGTAAAATACTATGCAACAAATGAAAAGAGTGAATAAATTATTACTGATGTCCAAAAACTATAGCTAGAAAAAGGACAAAACAGGTTCACAAATGACTAGTATAAAACAAAACCTAGGACATTCAAAAGGAATTTCATCTTGCTGGTAAGATCACAAAGGCCTGGGGGTCCGAGGCAGGAGCTGAGGGCAGCCCCTGCCTCCTGGAAGCAGGCAAGAAACAGAACATGCCCAAGGTCCTAGGCAGAAGCTGAGAGCAGCACCCCCTTCCCAGAAACAGGCAAGGAGTATGCTAAAAACACCACTTCCACGTGGGTGGCCCACCACAGCCAGAGCTGCTGCCAAAACAGCTCAACACTACAGTAGTAGCCACAGCCACCCTGCAGGCCACGCCCAGACACCTGACTGCAGTGACACAAAGAGAATCACCAGCAGAGACCGAAAAAAGAAGATGTCTCTCTCCTCAAATCCCACTAAAGAGTAATGAAGAAGCAACTGCTCTACCATGCCCCTGCTTTATTTCTGATTTTAGTAATTTCAGTCTTCTCTCTCTTTTTCCTTGTTGAGTCTTGATAAAGGTTTGCAAATTTTGTTGATCTTTTTAAAGAATTAAAAAAAAAAAATCACAAAGGCCTAATAAAGGAGGTGATTTTTACAATGGAATGTGCAGGCAGGGAAGCTAATTCCAGGGTAAAGAGCAAAGATAAAGTAATAATGTTTTGTTTAGGGAACAGCAAACTTTACCTTCAAAAAAAATTTTAAGCAGAAACCATTTTACAAATGAAATTTTACATAGAACCCTGATATGTATAACAGTGTATTTTGAGTTCAAATTGATAGCATCTCTTTATTATGAAGTCAAAAAGTGTGAATGAACATGCAGTTTTCATAAAAATCAAAACTGAAATCAGGGATAAGGGATAATAACCCCAGTTCCCAATTTCTATATTTTATTTTGGTTGTCCAGTTGTCAAGAAAATCCACCTATAGTACCATGTTGATAAGGAAGTGAGGAAACAGGCATTGTCATGCACTGTAAATGGAGTTTAGTACAAACAGGCTGTATCTATCAAAACTCAAATTGTTTGTACACTTTCACCCAGCATATAACCTACAAATACTTATGAGAGTATCCCCATAAGTATACAAAAAATGTAAATGTTTACTGTAACACTGTGTTAGGGGGTATGAGAGTATCCCCATAAGTATACAAAAAATGTAAATGTTTACTGTAACACTGTGTTAGGGAAAAAAAAAAAAAAAAAAGGAAGAAACAACCTCAAAGCTCATTAACGAAGGCCTTCCTGGTTAAATAAATTAGGCTACATCCATACCGTGGAATACCAAGCAAATTTTTTTAATGAGGTATATGCATTACACATATATAATGATAAGGAAAAATACCAGTTATACTTAAGTGAAAATAGCTATTTTCAGCAGCAGCAACTAAAATATACTAAGCACTTATTAAGCATCAGGCACTTGTGCTATGAACTTTAAATAATGAATTCATTTAATCTCATACCAATCCTATGACACAGGATTTCCTTTTATAAAAAAGAAAAAGAAGATACAGAGATATTAAGTAATTTTCCAAGGAAACACAGCTAGTAAATGGTAGAACCAGGATTTAAACCAAGATTGTCTGAGCTCACAGTCTTAAACAAAAATATAGTTCAAAACAGTACTTATAGTATAAACCAATTTGTGTTTTAAGTATATATATCTATACTTAGTTCATATTTATATGTACATATATATGAAACTCTGGAGGTATACATAATAAAACACACTCTCCAGCTTTGAGAAAGTAAGAACAAGTAAAAGGGGCTTTTGCACAGTACACTTCAGTGATATTTAAATTTTCTTTCTAAAGTAAGCAAATATTATTTTTATAATCTATAAACAATTTTTTTTTCAAAAATCCTGATCACGCAATAAGTATTTATTCATCCTGTAATCTCAGGATGCTCTTCAATTAAATAGATCCAGAAACTTCAAAATGTGAGTATTTTCACAAGTTGAATCCCTGTGAACTCCTAACAACTGCTCAAATTCCTCTTCATAGATATGTTAGAAAAGCACTGAAAATTTCACAAACACTAAAATTAAAACTAATGTATTTTTCAGTTTTCTTCTTACTCTTACAATTGTTTTTGCTCAGTTATTATTCTAGACAGGCACATTTAACTGATATGCTCCTGTACTACTCTCACTTCTACAGTTGTTTGTCAGCAGTCACAGGTTGCAATTTCAAAGACAGACCAGGTATAACTGAAGTTCAAATATGCACTATATGTACTATTCATTCATTCAACCATTTGGCAAATTTTTTTTTTTTGGCAGCTGGCTGGTAGGGGGATCCGATCCCTTGACCTTAGTATTGTAACACTGCGCTCTAACCCACTGTGCTAACTCAGCAAATATTGACTGAGTGCCTGCCTAGGGTCAAGAACTGTACTAGGTTCTGGGGACACATCAGAACAAGAGAGACAAAGTAGCTCTGCCCTCCAGAAACTTACACTCTATTCAGGAGAAAAGTTAGGGAAAACTTTATTCTAAAGTGTGCACATGTTACTCTGGCATCACAAGTTAACAAATCAATGATTACAAATGCCCTTAAATTGGGGATTAAACAGAATGGCATGTGCGTGGTTGTTTTCTGGTGGTTTTTTGAGTTTTTTGCTGTGAAAAACTTGATTTTATTGTCTCTTTAAATGGTACTGCTCAACCTCTAGTTGAAGCATATACTTACATTTTTAAACAGCATCTTACACGCATTAAACTTGATTTTATTGTCTCTTTAAATGGTACTGCTCAACCTCTAGTTGAAGCATATACTTAAATTTTTAAACAGCATCTTACACGCATTAAAAAAAAAAAGCTTAATTGTTTAGAGCATTTCACAGCAAATTGAGAGGCTTGGTACAGAGATATCCCATACACCTCCTGCCCCCCACACATGCATAGTCTCCCCCATTATCAACATTCCCCAACAGAGTGGTATATCTGTTACAGCTGATAAACCTACATGGTCTGAAAATTAAAGTTTATTAGTAATTATTTAAGAAAACAGTGGGATTTCATTCAAAGAACTGTGCAGTTGTGAAAGCATCTCCATGAAACTATTCTCTGGAAGGCAGGAGGCTGGAGAAAAATGGCTGGGTCCACATAAAAGCTAAAATGTATTGAATGAAAGCTTACTCTACACCATCACTGCATATACTGAGAGCACTTTAAGTGTATTATTTCATGTAAACTATACTGAGAGCACTTTAAATGTATTATTTCATGTAAAATTCCCAATAAGTCCAGTTAGAGTATTACTTCCACTTTGAGATAAAAGAGCAAACTCAGATAAGCTAAGCAACTTGCCCAAACTCAGCCAGTAAGATGGCAGAATCAGTGTCTGAATCCTGCAACCTGAAACTGAGCCTAAGCTTTGTCCTAAATGGCGGCAGGTTTCTGCCATGGCAGACAGATGTATATTTAATCTTGTAGGCAGTGTGAATGGAGGTTTACAAGACTCCCAAGGAAAGCAAAAAAATCACTTCATTAAGTCTGACTATAGAGCCCAACTTTAGAAAGNAAAAAAAAAAAGCTTAATTGTTTAGAGCATTTCACAGCAAATTGAGAGGCTTGGTACAGAGATATCCCATACACCTCCTGCCCCCCACACATGCATAGTCTCCCCCATTATCAACATTCCCCAACAGAGTGGTATATCTGTTACAGCTGATAAACCTACATGGTCTGAAAATTAAAGTTTATTAGTAATTATTTAAGAAAACAGTGGGATTTCATTCAAAGAACTGTGCAGTTGTGAAAGCATCTCCGTGAAACTATTCTCTGGAAGGCAGGAGGCTGGAGAAAAATGGCTGGGGCCACATAAAAGCTAAAATGTATTGAATGAAAGCTTACTCTACACCATCACTGCATATACTGAGAGCACTTTAAATGTATTATTTCATGTAAAATTCCCAATAAGTCCAGTTAGAGTATTACTTCCACTTTGAGATAAAAGAGCAAACTCAGATAAGCTAAGCAACTTGCCCAAACTCAGCCAGTAAGATGGCAGAATCAGTGTCTGAATCCTGCAACCTGAAACTGAGCCTAAGCTTTGTCCTAAATGGCGGCAGGTTTCTCCCATGGCAGACAGATGTATATTTAATCTTGTAGGCAGTGTGAATGGAGGTTTACAAGATTCCCAAGGAAAGCAAAAAAATCACTTCATTAAGTCTGACTATAGAGCCCAACTTTAGAAAGATAACACTCTCCACAGTGTGTATAATGACCTGGACCAGGGAGCAACAGCAATGAGCAGTATCTATTAAGAATCAGTAAAACGGTCCATGTAATTCAAAATGTATAAAGGCTAAGAACTTGCAGAATGGAAACGACAACCCAGCCTCTTGATACCGTCTTCCAAGGGAATTTTTTTTCCATTAAACCAAGACACCAAATAATTATGAAAAAGAAAAGGTGAACCACATATCACAACCAAACACGTTTATTTCCCATGTAGCAGAATGTTATCTAACCTGTGTTAGGTAGAGAACAACTGCCCAGGGAGACTCCCTTCAGCCTGAGCTAGACTGAACAAATCTAATGGATGTGCTGGGACTGCCAGGAAACACCCGAACCTTTCTGGAAAATCTGAGCAGCCCAATTGGAACTGTCTTGGAAAAGAAAGAAAAGGGAATCTTGATCACTCTTCTTGGTTGTTTCCTTCATTAAACATTTATTACTGCTTACCATGTGAAACCCTGAAGTGTGAGAGATTTTGAGTTTCAAACACTTAATATACACGTGATGCTACAATTTTCATTCTTGCCACAATTAACTCAGCAATTGAGAATTATTTTCTGGGACTTCCAAAGGTGCTCAAAATATGGTATGTGAGGGCGAAGGTGAAAGAGATATTTCTTGGAAGGTGAGAAACACAGAGAAATTCCTTTCCTAGACAAATATTTGGAGAAAGAGCACAGAATTTTATTTATGTTTCCTGCCTTACTGAGCTTAATCCTCAAAGATCTAGACCAAGGATGGACCTAAAATCCATCCCTTAGATGGCTTCAGGTCAGTCACAGCTAATCTGTTAGGATTTTATGACTCCTCCAGATATGATAGACAGAATAATACACCCCCACCCCAAAGAAGTCCACATCCTAATGCCTAGAATTTGTGAATAAATTACTTTCCATGAAAAAGGGGAATTAAATTGCAGGTGGAATTAAGGTTGCTAATCAGCTGACTTTACAATAAAATTATCCTGGATTATCTGGGTAGGCCCAATGTAATCACAAAAGACCTCACAAGTAGAAGGAGGTATGAGAGATTGTCATAGTGATGCGGTGTGAGAAGGGCTCAATCTATTGTTGCTGGCTACGAAGATGGTGAAACTGGGCCATGAGTCAAGCTAGAACAAAGAAGAAAACAGATTCTCCCCAGAACCTACAGAAGAAAAAAAAAAAGCAACTCTGCCAACACCTGGATTTTAGCTCAGTGGGAGACCCCCATCAAACTTCTCACCTACAGCCCTAAAACGGATTAGTTTGGGTTGTTTTAAGCCACTAAATTTGTGGTAATTTGTTAGGAGAGAAAACAGAAAACTAATACACCAGGCTTCTTCTAATCCTTGGGTTTTAGAAAAATTTTCACAATAAGAACTACTAAAATGATCCTATAATCCAGAACACTGCCAGTCTGTGAACTGGTTGGTACCACTCCTTAAGGAGATAAATGCAGAAATTGAGAATTTATTTTTATACTCCTATAATCCAATTTCATGTCTGCTGAACTCAATAATAAAAAACCTCAGGCTTGTACTTATGTCGATTTCCTCCATTTCATTTATCTAGTAATTTTATCGTATTTTACGAAAGTATTGGCTGAGACAGATGGAAATTATACATATTTTTTTTAACAAGAGATCATTTACAGAAAAGGAAAGTGAAGCACTGACAGACTACATCACTTGCTCAAGTTCACAAAGACAGTAATTCTCTCATTCACTTATGCATTGACTTAGACGTTTACGAAGAGCCTTGTACACCAGCGAGCTCCACGCTGGAGCTACTGTGTAGAACAAGACTAAACAGAGCCCTGCGTCTCCCTGTACGAGTCCCAGGAGTCGCCTCAGACCGCCTCACTGACAGCACTCGGCCGGTTTCCCTCCCACCACACTCACCCCAGGAAGACGCGCGCAATGGGGTGTGGACACAGCCGGGCCAGCACACAAATACCCTATTACAGTACCACAAACGGAAAGAAATCAACAACCACGCACCAGGAACTGGGCCACAATGCGGCCCAGCTCTAGAACCCACCCCCCGACTCCGGCTCCACCCTCCACGCCCGGCCCCGCCCC
>NW_007729700.1:125439-130087 GCF_000696425.1 Galeopterus variegatus
AGGCTTGTACTTATGTCGATTTCCTCCATTTCATTTATCTAGTAATTTTATCGTATTTTACGAAAGTATTGGCTGAGACAGATGGAAATTATACATACTTTTTTTAACAAGAGATCATTTACAGAAAAGGAAAGTGAAGCACTGACAGACTACATCACTTGCTCAAGTTCAGAAAGACAGTAATTCTCTCATTCACTTATGCATTGACTTAGACGTTTACGAAGAGCCTTGTACACCAGCGAGCTCCACGCTGGAGCTACTGTGTAGAACAAGACTAAACAGAGCCCTGCGTCTCCCTGTACGAGTCCCAGGAGTCGCCTCAGACCGCCTCACTGACAGCACTCGGCCGGTTTCCCTCCCACCACCCTCGCCCCAGGAAGACGCGCGCAATGGTGTGTGGACACAGCCGGGCCAGCACACAAATACCCTATTACTGTACCACGAAAGGAACGAAATCAACAACCACGCACCAGGGACTGGGCTACAATGCGGCCCAGCTCTAGAACCCACCCCCGGACTCCGGCTCCACCCTCCACGCCCGGCCCCGCCCACCGCGTCGCCGGCGTAGCTTCCGCAACTCCTCTCACCGGCCCGCGCTCCGCCTTCCGCCACAGCTCCGAGTGCCGCTGTAACGCGCTCGCGAAGCCGCCTGGGCGCGTCCTAGGCTCCGTGGAATCTGAACTCCCGCTATCGGAGCCACTCTCAGTACTTGTTCCTCGGAAGGTCCTGGAGAAAAGAAACACTCGCAGAAAATGTCTCTCGGCAGCCACGGTACGGGTGCGACACAGAGCCGCCATGACGCCTTCGTTACCTGTGACTTTTGGCCTAACGTCCGCAAGCGCGCGGGTCACGGGGCGGAGCGACGAGAGGCCCGCCCACCCGCCGCAGAGCGCCGCAGGCCGACGGGCGTGGTTTATCCGGTGCCGGAGAGGCGTGCGGGGCGGGAGAGACTTCAGCTAAAGCTGATGGGCCAAATTGCTGGTGGCGAGAGGACCGCCAAGTTTTGCGCTAACCTTGTCCTACTGTAAATCCTGGTAATGTGACACTTGCTATTCCCCGCAGCTGGGTATCTCACCTAGATGGCCGCATGGGTCGCTGCCCCAGATTCTTCGGGTTTTCGCTCAAATGTAAGGTTCTCCTTGATTACCGTATTTGGAATTGGTTGCCAAAGCTCACACTATCCTGCTCCTCTCTTTCTCTATACCATTTAGTTCTTCCTAACATGCCGTATAGTTTACTTGAAGTGATTTTTAGTGTCTGTTCTCCCAGCTGTGTAAACTCCATGGGGGCAGGAACTTTGTCGTTGGATCCCCGGCTCTGGGGACATAGTAGGATTCAGTAAACATTTGTGAAGCCCTGGGTCCAAGGTTGTCCTTCGTTGGCACTTCTGCATCCAGTCCACTAATGTTACAAAAATAGTAATCTTTCTGAGACATTTTATCACCGCTAGACAGCTACTATCCCTTCTCCTAGGAAATTAAGAAACTTCGGAATGCGCCTAAATATTGCGCAACCAGAGGCACCCATACTTACTCTTGGTTTTCTCCCTCCCTCGTGTTAATTTCCAGAATTTGACCGACCTCTTCAAGACCCTAACATCCTACCTGAGGATGTATTTACCAGCCTCATCTTTTACCCAGCAGTTTTATATTAATCCGCAATCAATTATTTTGGATTGAGGTGGCACAAACCTTCTCAGTCCATTTGCAAGTATTTTGAGAGGGTGTTTTTGTTTTTAAATGACCACGGACCCTATTTTAATAATGCCCTTGACTAGATTTTAAACCTTTCTGATGCTCTCAAACAAATGGGATAGATGATGTACAGAACACTAGAACTAAACTGACTTTGGAATGGTGCATAATTGTATGAATCACACAAGACTTACTATTACTAGCCAAATGTAGGGTAGTCCTTAAATTCAGAAAGGGGCTTAAGATAAATTCTACTCCAGGTGAGTTCTCCCTCTTGGCACTTGAACTGTTCATTTCCCTTGACCATTATCGGACCCTTGCCTAAAACAGTATTGCATTACTTCATATGGCTGTTGCTATTTCCAATTCCTTTCAGAAGAAAGTGTGGTAAATTGTAAGAGGCATGACCAGTGGCCTTTGAGAACACTCAGTTCCAGTCTTGACTATAATCCTTATCTTAGGCAAGCCAATTTAATGTTGCTGGTTTGATTTCCTCACTTGTAAAATCAAGCTATTACCCTCTGTGCCAAGCTTAGGGAGTGCTTTATAACCTTTACATCAGTGTGGACAGAACAAATAGGTTTACTAAGGTCTTAGCTCTAAAATTCAATATATGCGTTATGTTCATGTCCTACTGCAACCAGATAATAAATTCAAAGATTGTGACAATAGGCATTTGGGGACAAACCCTGTTGTTTTTAATGTATATATTGATGGGCTGTAATACTCAGGATAAATAGGATACATCTTCTAGAAGCTTTCAATTTTACTTGAAGATCGGAGGTTACTTTCACATTAAACATTTTTTAGGAACAGAACAAAAGTCACCTGAATTTACAACATAAGTTTGTATCAGTGTATGCTTTAGTTCTCTGCCTCTAGTAGAGCATCAGAAGAATCAAATGAGAGGGATTGTGAAGAACTGAGTATGTCAACAAGAGGGATGTCTGCAGACTTCTTGCCTCAACAAGAGCCAACAGTAAATCACCTGTAATGGCAGTGTTTTCACATCTTCATGGCATTCTTTTTCTAACCACACCTTTCTTGCTTTATTAAAAATGTAGGCCTCCCTTTTTTCCCCTATGGCTTGTAAATTGTTAATATGCATTGCAAAAATACTAGTAATGGCAGATGGCAAGGAAAGTGAACAGAAAACAGTTCAAGTCCTGGCTTCACATCTGCTGGCCATGGTTTCAGCTATAAAATGGTGACACCACCACATCCTTGCGTGAAGAATTAAAGGAGATGAGTATAAAATGCCTGGGTACTTACTGAAAGCTCAATGAATAGTGGCTATTAGTGGCTAGGTGGAAGTGATCAGGAGGTGATTAGAAATTCATTCCTCTTAACCATGTGTGAAAATCAGGACGACCAGGTCTAGAGATACAGATTGAGGAGATATTAGTAAAACTGTAAAGATAAGTCATTCCAGCCATAGCAATGGGTAAGATCATTAAGGGGATCATATAGAAGGCAACTAGGGACAGGCAATAGCACTTAAGGAGTTGGAATACTAAAAAACAGTCACCACAAAATAAGAACAGAGAATGAATCCTAGAAACCACAGAAAACATGGCATGTTGAATTGGAGAGTGTTAAAGTGAAATATCACATCCACTTACAAATATTCAAAAAACAAAACTGTTTGGCTTTTACCATGTGATAGGAAAACCACCAGATGAACACAATACCAACCAGCCTCACTAATAACATCAAAATTACATACAAGAGTTGGCAAGAATTTTAGTCACCAAATAGCATTTATTTAAGTATGAAATCCTGACAGGTGATAGGCACATGCAGGCCCTGCCCTCTGAGGGCTTACAAACTAAGAGTGAAAGCCTTTTGGTTCATTCTGATTTCAGAGTCAGAACAATACGCAAATTGTGAAATCTAAGGTTTGCAGTTTTACCTAAAAATGATAATACTTTATATTGACTGTGACCCAATTATGGTCTCTATAATTAATCCAATTAGAATGGGACAGCCACTAGAAATAAGGACTCATCAATGACCAAATATCTCTTCACTACTGGCAAAAAAATTTCATCTGGATTTTAAGAGCTATGGACACATGATTCTGACAAACCGCCTTATACAGCACCTCCTCTGGCACATATGCAGCAATAGTCAGTGAATACCTATAGCCAGCATGTAGCTTTTTCAGTTTGGCTTGATGCACTGATTCAGTATAATCTAGCATATGAAGGGTTTGGAGAGAAGTTACATAATGGACTTGCCCCTTTCCTCAAAAGACAGGTTAATACATATGAAAGAACCCATACCCAAATTATAGAATTTTTATTGTTTTCAAATACTGTACAAAAAATAGTGTGTATATGTTGGTNTCTAGATTCATCTGCACTCTTTTCACTACTTCTTTTAAGAGGCAGAGTACTTTACTACAGATTAAATAATTTTTTAGATTAAATGCAAGTAGATATCTGGAAAAGTGATTTTCCAATTTCTTCTTTCACGACCATCCCCAATACCCATCCACAAACACCATCCTACTTCCCACCCCATTTCTATCATTTTTCCCCCTATCAGCAGTAAAGAGATTTGAGGATATTTCATTCAACTAAAGAAATTGCCATCTCACTCTATTTTGCCTTGCTGAATATATAGTAACAGGGCAGGACACCCAAGAAACAATGTAATGAAAAAATGATGTTGGAATAAANTTAAATATCTGAGATTTCATAAATATCTCTAATTTCACTCTCTTGCTGTTTTCTTATAGTGTCAAACACAAAACAAAATAGAGTAACCAGGACCTTTCCGGTATTCCTATTAATTACTGTTTCAAATTTCTTAAATATCTGTGAAATCATAATATTGAATCTGTTGCAAAGACCATTTTGAGTAATATTTCTAAATCCATGTTTATTTTTCTAGATTCATCTGCACTCTTTTCACTACTTCTTTTAAGAGGCAGAGTACTTTACTACAGA
>NW_007729700.1:132123-152270 GCF_000696425.1 Galeopterus variegatus
TTACAGCTATCTAGACCTACAAAACTTTCAGGCTTTTGAATTGGAACACTGATGAAAGTGCCCACATTTCAACCTACTGATAATACAATCTACTTGATTCAGAATGTTATTTTGTCAATTTACTCTGAGATTAAAATTTTAATCTGGTAAAAAATAAGTTGATGTAAGTGGCATAATGACCAACACACTGAAATGGTTACTGTCACAAATGGTGATAAAGTTGTGGGGAGTACCACTCTCAAGTCACCTAATAGTTTGAATTACCGTACATAGTGTCACTTACAATACCATAACAAACTGTATATAGAGCTGCTTACTTTAATCTGGTGTTTTCATATACACAAGATATGTACCTTAAACCAAAACAATGTTTATTTAAAAATATCTTTTTGTAGCTGGCACTTCTTGCCTTGAAGGTAAAGAAAATGATACCAAAACTTTTAATAAACAGGACTCAGAAAATTTAAAAGAACAATTTTAGTTAGGAATCAAACATACAGAGATTCAAAGAAGAAAAAAGAAAAGATCAAACTGGTATCCCAGATCCAGAGCAATTTCATAAAGTAGGAAAGCAACTATGATAAACTGCAGCTTCTTATGAGATCATTCTAGTGAGTGTCCCCAGGTACTACAAGTATTTTTATAATAGTGTATCCTAAATAAAGGGCCTTAAGTGCACATTAGAGGGTGTTTCCCCAGGAAGAGAGAGGTGAAGATATTTTCACTTTGTTTAACCCACAAACTACTTGGTCAAAGGAATATGTAAAGCTAAATAAAAGCACATCTGGTAGAAATTCACGGCAATGAGTGTTGACATGATGTGCTTGGATCTTGCTTGCAGCATCTGGCAGTGGGTAGCAGAACAAAGGTAGGAATCTCACAGGCTCTCCTTTGTCTGTTCTGGAAGAGGCTCCGTGGAGGTGGCACTTGCATTTGCAGCTGAATTCAAGACTTCTCCAAAATCACCGCCAGCAGGCTTGGTTCCCCCTACTTTAGACTTTAAAAAAAGTTCAAAAAAAAGGAAGACATCATGAAATGTAAAATTAGCTGACTCTGCATAAAGTAACTCTAATTTTATCTTCAAAAACAAATCAGGAACCCAATAGCTCAGTAATTATACATGTATGGAATTTGGTACTGTTGTAATGTTCCATTGTGGTTTAAGAGTAAAACTTACACATTCTTCCTTGCTGAAATATTCAGATTGGTAAATTCTGCTCCTCCTTTTACTCCCATATCTACTAATTGTTCTTCACAGGGAAATTTACCTAAAGAACTCTGTGAGACCTATTATTCTAAAATATCTATTGAACTCTTTTTATACTTGGATAACATTTTGTACTGCATCAAATTGTTCATTCAGCTACACTCTTTCAAGAAATATTATTGAGTACAACAAAGGAAAGAAATACATGTATTTTTCCCAGTTACAGTGTAATCTTTCTAACCCTTTATTACTTAAAATGTGATCCAAGGACCTACAGATCACCCGGGAGCTTATTAAAAATGCAGAATCTCAGATACCTCCTCACCCACTCAACCCCAACTACAGAACTGAAGTCTACAATTTAACAAAATCTCCAGGTGACTCATGTGTGCATTACAGTTTGTGAAGAACTACTCCAACCTATTTGACCTGAAATTCTGTCAATAAACATTTGTTTGAAAGACTATATCTGCCTTACATTTGTATAATACTTTATGCTTTTCAAAACCCTTATATGTAACATGTCACTTCATCCCTTTCAATGCTGATGTACCATCTCACTGTGTTACATCTCACGACTGACCAACAGGGCCGTTAAAATTAAGAAACCAGTCAGTGACCAAGGATGCACAAAGCTAATAGAGGGTCTGAACTTGACTCAATCTTAACTGACTGGCCAGAGACTTGTTAACAATTGGAATTAGTTGAAATTTTCTCTTTCATTCTTTTTGGTCTCCCATCCAAATGTTTGAATTATTTGAGAAACTTGCATAATTTATATCCATTGTTTATTTATTAAAACACATTACTTAATCATAAGAAAATGTTAGGGCACCTTACAGTTCACTAAGTCTAAAACCAAACTCCTTCTCCCACAACTGGCCCCTTCTCTTTTTATTACTTTACATGGCAGTAGCAACTACCTAGTTGCCCCGGCCAGAGTCCTGGCAGTTGTCCTTGATTCCTCCCCCATCTTGTTCCTCATCCAATCAATCACTTTTGTTTCTGTCACTTCTAATTTCTTTTTTTTTTTCCTGCCATTTCTAATTTCTAAATATCTCTAGACTTTGTCCCCCTGCACTACCTTATTTCACTTCACCATCATCTTTGGCCTGGATTACAACTCCCTCCTCCCAACTAATCTGCCTGTCTCAATCTTTCTCCCCATAGAGGTACAGGGAAGCCAGTGATCTTTCTAAAATGCACAACCATTTGGGCTGTTTAAAATCCTTCAATGGCTTCCCATTGCCATAAGTCCAAATTCTTTAATGTGGCCTGCCCATCTCTGTAGCTTCTCCCCCTACTCAATGCCCTGTAGCACAGTGAAGTTCTTAGTGTTCCTCAAAAAAGCCCCAAAGGGTCAAACATTCCCTTCAGTCTAAACGCCTCCACTTATATTACTGCATTCTGAGAGGCCTTCCCTGACATTCCCTCCTGTCAGGGAGGGTTCCTGCTACTTGTCCTCATTGAACCCTAACCTTCTCTGCCATAGCCCTGACCTCATTTTATTTTCATTGACCGTTAACTGACTAAACATCTTGCAGAAAGGATCTACATCTACCTACTCACCATGGTATCTCCAGTGCACAATACTCATTGCCTGGCACATAGCAAATGCTCAATAATTACAGATAAATAAATCAATCCAAAATCTAATGTAGTGATCCTATATACAGAAAAGCCTAAAGACTCTACAAAAAAACTCTTAGAGTAAATTTGCTGGATACAAAATCAACACGCAAAAATCAGTAGCGTTTCTATACTCCAACAACAAACTAGCAGAAAAAGAAATCAAGAAAGCAAGCCCATTTACAATATGATAAGGTACCTAGTAATCAATTTTACAGAGGTGAAAGATCTCTACAATGAGAACTACAAATCACTGTTGAAAGAAATTGAAGAGGACACAAAAGATGGAAAGACATTATTCCATGCTCTTGGACTGGAAGAATTAACATTTTGAAAATGTCCATAACACCCAAAGCGATCTACAGATTTAATGCAATCCCCATCAAAATACCAATGACATTCTTCACAGAAATAGAAAAAACAACCCTAATGTTCATACAGAACAACAAAAGACCCTGACTAGCCAAGGCAATCCTGAGCAAAAAAAGAATAAAGCCAAAGGCATAACACTACCTAACTTCAAATTATACTACAAAGCTATAGTAATCAAAACAGCATGTTACTGGCATAAAAACAGATACTCAGACCAGAGGAACAGAACAGAGAACCCAGAAACCAACCCACATACTTACAGCCAACTAACCTTCAACAAAGGCACCAAGAACATACAATGAGGAAAAGATTGCCTCTTCAATAAATGATGTTGGGAAAACTGGACATCCATATGTAGAAGAATGAAACTAGACCTGTACCTCTCGTAATACACCAAAATCAACTCAAAATGGACTAAAGACTTAAACATAAGATGTGAAACTGTAAAACTCCTAAAAAAAAATATGGGAAACACTTCAGTAAGTAGAACTGGGCAAAGACTTTATGAATATGATCTCAAAAGTACAGGCAACCAAAGGAAAAATAAACAAATGGGACTATATCAAACTAAAAGGCTTCTGCATAGCAAATGAAACAGTTAACAGTAAAAAGACAACCTACAGAGTGGGAGAAAATATTTGCAGACTATGTATCCAATAAAGAATTAATATCCAGAATATACAAGGAACTCAAACAACTTCAGTAAAGAAACAACCCAATTAAAAAATGGTCAAAGGAGCTGAATAGGCATTTCTCAAAGGAAAATATACAAATGGCTAACAGACACATGAAAAACTGTTCAACATCACTCAGCATCAGGGAAATGTAAATCAAAACCACACTGAGATATCATCTTACCCCAGTTAGACTGGCTATGATCTAAAAGACAGAGAATAACACATGCTGGCAAGGATGCAGAGAAAGGCGGACCCTCCTACACTGTTAGTGGGACTGTAAATTGGTGCAGCCATCATGGAAAACAGTATGGAGCTTCCTCAAACAACTACAGATAGAACTGACATAAGATCCAATAATCCCACTGTTGAGTATAAACCCAAAGGAATGGAAATTATCATGTTTATGGGATACCTGCTCCCTTGTCTCCCATAGATACTCCCATGTCTATCACAGCTCTATTTACAATAGCCAAGAGTTGGAACCAACCTAAATGTCCATCATTGGATGACTGGGTAAGGAAAATCTGGTATATTTACACAACAGAATACTACTCTGCCATAAAAAAGAATGAAATCTTGCCATTCACAGTAACACAGATGAACTTAGAGAAAATTATGTTAAGTGAAATAAGCCAGGCACAGAAAGAGAATTACAGCATGTCCTTACTAATAAGTGGGAGCTAAAAAATAAAGAAATAAATTTTTAAAAAGAAAGAAAGATACAATAACCACAATAATACATTGAACTTTCAAAAGGAGAGAACAGAACTGAAGTTACCAGAGGTGGAAAAGGGGGAGGGGGAGGGAATAAAAGGCCATGAAAAACAATTACACTATATAATTTTGAAAATACTAATTACCCTGATTTGAGCATCACACATTGCACTCTGGTATTGATATTCGACTCTCTATCCCAGAGATATGTACATTCAACTATGTTTCAATAAAAAAATTTAAATGTTATCAATATTTTTAAATTAAAAATTAAAGTTTAAATTAAAATTGTTTTTTAAAACCCCAAAATGTAATGTAGTATACGTAGATCCTATATGTTTAACTGAATATAAATGTAATTTAGCAAAATTATATCCTAAGCACACAACTATATTTTACAGATTTCCCATTGGGGATATCTGTTTAACAAACACTATACATTTCTTAAATTGCATATATTTTTTATCTGAGTGGTGCTAGTCATATTTTAAAAGCAAATTTCATCACAGTTTATATAGTCTAAATATGAGTATACCCAGGAGGATAGTATATGGTACATGACCTGAAAATTTCTCATCTTCAATGTCAAAAGAACATTTTTTCCAACTAGCCATATCAAAAATTAACGCTTAGGGCAGATTTCAAGGAGAGACTATAATAGTCCTAACAATATTGAGAACTGAATTGTAATAAGCCTTGATTTCCTGCAATGTACAGTGTGTTTTCAAACATACGACTTGTCGTTAAGAAGAATAAAGCAGGTTTCGAAGTGACCTAGAAGAATGACTATGATATATTTGTTAATCATCAAACGTTTACTGAGCAATGTGCCAAGGACTGTTCTAGTCCTTGTTCATTGAGCAAAAAGAATGGATCCCTGCACCCATGGGTTCACAGAGGAGCTGCCAGTGAAGGTTGAATGAACAAGTTATAGGAGCATGTATAGTATGATTCCTTTTTGAAAAACATTCGTATATTAGTGTACAAATAAAAAAGGTGTGTATTACTGTCTGTATGTGCAAGAAAAAAGATCCAGATCACTGTACAGTGTTTGATTTTCTTTCAGTAAAGGTACCTTGCTTGTGTAATTTTTAAAAGACTCATTTTAAAATAAGTACTCAGTTAATGTTTCTGAAAGACTAAAGTGAATATTGGTTTTTAAGCTGATTTACATAAAAATATTTAAGATATTAAGTTTTAATCCTAAAAACATATCCCTATAATTATTAGTCTTAGGTTAGGAAGAAATGAACATATGGGCTTCGTATAAACTCTACAGAGAGAGTACAGAGGCAGTGGATGGAAACTAGATGACTTCTGAGATCACCTGTGATCCTGTTTATGATTTTGTAGTTTTGAATATAATCTTGAAGACGACACAATTTACAAATCAATAAACCAAATCATTATGGGAAAATGCTCACCTCCAATGAAATAAAAAAAATTTTTTTAAATGAATCAATGATAATCATCACGCCATCATTATAATCATAAAAGTATCCAATAATTGATAATTAAGCAAACAATATCCATTATAAGGCATATACAAGCAGCCACTAAACATAATACTGAAGAATATTTAATGACACAGGAAAATGTTTATGGTGTATGGTGAATTCTTTTTTAAAGTTTAACAGCAGAGTCCTACTACATACATATATCACTGTCTCTGAGTGGTAGGACCAATTTTTTTATTTTTGTGCTTTTCTATATTGTTAACTATCTACAATAGAGTTACATCAAATTCTTTCCAATTATAAAAGTATTTGAAATGAATAAAGTAAAAAGCAGCACAAATTTCTAAAGTACTATTGCTTTTTTAAATTGTATTTCTCCTTTCAGCATTTAGCATGCTGCCATGCTACAACATGCACTCAAAAAATATTGCTTAAAAGAGTACATAACACCTTAAATGTCCATTAATAACATAAAGAGTAAAGTTCTTAAAGTTCTTTAATATTTTTAGAAGGAAATACTAACATTAATAATTTACCCACATCAAAGAAAGTTAAGGCCCCAAGCAATGTATCACAAAGACCCTGTTCATCTCTGTACTTGCCTTTAAGTTTTCGACCTTTTCTTCAAAGGATTTGAAAGTAGGGGAGTTTCTGTAGTGAGTAAAGAAAAACAATAGTAAAATTACAAACACTGAAAAACCCCAACAATTTTGAAAGCATTAATTGACTGTATTCATCTTCACCATTATTCTCAATCAGCAAAAGAACAGATATTTTTATCTGCATTGTATGTGTGCAGGCATATATACAAATAAATATTATGTAAGATTATCAATTTCTAAAGTAATTTCTTTTTTTAAAAAAACTAATATTCCTATGTGTATGCTTCTGATTCCATGCAGAGCCACTCTTAGACACAGCGATACAGATGCATTCAGGTACATTTGTGAGGAGAGGGAACAGAACTGTTAAAACATCAATTCTGTCACTTCCCCAACCAACTTATGGTACAGGAAAATGCCACCATTAAAGCAGTTTCATTTTGGTTAAGGTGCTATGCTCTAGAACTCTTTCAACTCACATCTTGCCTGGCAGGATTCTTACATGAACCCACATCACTTAAGCAGGACAAGCAGACCACATGAGATTCCTTATGAGAGATCCTAATTCCCAGAGAGAAGCATAATAAAAGAGGGAAAGGAGACGCCGAAAGGAAGGGAGGAGCACAGAAACTTGGCTTTGCCTACTTCGGCACTGAGAGCCTGCGGGAAACCCTCACAGGCATCTTTACTTTCATCCACTTTACTGAGGATCACTGCGCCTTTGTCCCTCACACATGGGTTTCCAAAGCTTTTATCCTGTCCACCTCACCTTAAATTCTTCCTGCTACCAAGATGAAAAAGGCAAAGAAGGGAGTGAGGGGTTCCCTTCTTCCCACTGTGGTGATGGCAGAATAGTGCAAGACAGTGGTTCTGGAAGTGTGGCCCCCAGACCAGACGCATCAGCAGCTCTGGGGAACTCAGTAATGCAAATTCTCAGGTCGCGTCCCAGCTCTACAGAATCAGAAACTCCAGGGGTGGGGCCCAGCAAGCAGGGTTTTAACAAGCCTTCCAGATGATTCCAACGTACACTGACATTTAAGCGAAGCATATACCGTTAATCCTCTGCCTCTCTGGAGAGGATAGGTGAGGTAATAAAGACTTGCAAGTGCTTAGTGATGCAGGCAGATAATAGAATGAAATCACAGCTGGCTCCAAATGTCACACTGGGATGACGGAGGTGAACATGGGAAGATGGAAGGAAAGGGGAGTGTAACTAAAGCTAATGTAGACAAGGGGGTGAGACACCTACATCCACGCAAAGAGGTTTATTAGACAAGGAGTGCTCACTTTGTCAAGTAAACAGACTTCAGATAGGAAACAACATAAAGTATCACAAAATAAAATAATTCTTTTTTAAAAAAAATCACAAACATTTAATGGATCTCTTGCACCCATCCCAACATCATAGGAAGAGTACCTGCACACGGTTACAGTATTAAACACACAGCTTAGAATAGAATGTTTAGAACAGAATTCTCGTTCCCTTCTTCAGAACAGTTCAGGTTAAACATCTAAATAATAAGAAAGTATAAGACCAACTACATTTTGTAAAAATATACTTTACCTCATAGCAGGCATGCTAATTGAATGCTGAATGGAGCGTATACTAAGATGCAGCATTAAAAAGAGATAGAAATGAAGTTAGTACAGTGGTGATTCAACATGACAAAAAGCCAATAAAACTTAGCTTTCTAGGAGCTTTATTCTTTCAGCACCATGAAGAATTATCTACTTTTTGAGGTGGAGGGGATCGAAGTTATTCCAACATAATTTACTTTTATTCATGAGCCAATTTAATCCCAGTAGTTATTAATGATATAACCTTGACGTTTTATAACATTTTGAAATCTGTAAAATGCTTTCACCTGCATCTGTAAGGCATATAGCATCAAGGCTCAGAGGTTAAATGATTTACCCAAGATCACAGCAGAATCAGGAATGGAATTTGGGTCTTCAGAACTCCTAATTCATCGCCTCCCCTCAAAAATGAAGTGCGCACACATACATGTACACACACACACACACACAAGCAAGGCCAGGGAAGGGCTCCTGTAGCCAATGAACTTTCAGATACACGTTTCCAGGCTGGAACAAGAAGGTTCCAAAATAAATCGCCTATTTAACGAGTTTAAGTAATTTTAAAATTACATATCACTCCTTAGTGGTAACAGTATCAGTTTTCTAATAAGAGACAGTTATACTTCATCACATTAAATTAAATGTTCTTAAAGATCATTCAAATAACTTTTGGGTCCTGATCTTCCTAGGACCGATTTATCACTCACTGTCTGTTCAGGTTCAAGATTATCTACTCTTAGCAACCTCCCATAGAGACCACCTCACAAGATGAGAGTACCTTAATTCTTGGGCTGGTAAAATCATTGTATTCTGCTGATATCAGCACTATGTGTATACTATTTTGATCACTGCCATAGCTTTTTTTGGTAAATAATCTTTCTTTTGGGTAAGGTGGATAGTCCAACCTATTTATTCTCAATTATATTTAAATATTTTGTGTTTATGATTTAGTTTTCTCAAAGACTTGATTGTTACAACTGATAATGTTTTGAATGTAGCTCTTCAAATCTAGTTTTGCATTATGTAATAATATGGAATATGATATTGATATACATCAAACTGTGATGGCATTTGGTGTAATCAAGTTAATAAAATATTTGAACATCTCTGTACTTGATATCTTACATAACACAGAAAAAGATCCATGTAATTTGGCATTCTCTTTCTATCCTACAGTGGTAGTCAATACCTTAGACATAACACTGTAATCTATTCTGGGAGGAATTAGCTAATTCTTTTCCTACTTCATCCATCACACTGTGTTGGTCCCATATTTGAAGGGCAGAGCTTAATGAAAAACATCCTTCTAAATTTATAATACCAGAACTCCAATCATCACCTGCCCTTCCTCAGACCCTTAGAAAAGCCACATTGCCACAAGTCACCACCCACCACAGCTAACCTCCTGGTGATCTGCAAAGCATTTGAACTGAGTGAGAAAAAAAAAAAAAAAAGGAGCTGAAATAATTAAGATTCTTATCCTAACATACTGTAATTAGGACATTACACTACTGGATCAGTTAGTGGTAGGTACTTGAACTAGAAAGTCACATACACTTAAATGCTGAGGAGTATTTCTGGGGACCAGGTAAAAGCTGCAAGAACACAGAGGAAGCCAAAGAAAGAATCAAAGTTTCCAAAGAAAGAATCAAATATACGCACAGAGAATGGTAGAGAAAATGAGGGAGAGATGACCATGTGGGGAACATGCCAGGGTGGGAGAGGAACAGGTTTCTTGGTTTCTAGAAGCTACCTCGATTTCTAAGTTTTCCAGTCAGCAGGTGGGGACAGGGATTGCTTCCTTTCCTCTCCTTGAATTACAAAAGAATTTTGCACAACACATTCCCCATTTTAGTTGAGCTAACTTACATAATTTCTGTTCCTAATAACCAAAAGAATCTTTGCTAGAACATTCATTTTGGCAGAAATTATCAAATTCTGGCAAAAGAAGGTGAAAAACGACCAAACATGATAAACTGCTGTCCTTGGGACTCACACGTTGAATTTTCTACTATCAACAAAATGAGAAAATAGATGGATAAAGTGCATGCAAATTTCAGAAATTCATGGCTAATTCTAGTCCGTGTCCCTAAGCACCCATGTAAGCGATTACTTCCTCCAGTGGGCATTCAGTGGGTTCTATGCCCCTTTAACCAGCACACACCAACTGAACATGTTTAAGTGGTAATATGTAAGGAAAAGCAAGAAAATTATTAGAATAAGATGGTATTTTGTGGAAAATCACTGAGTTGAATTTAGTTTTGAGCACTTATAGGTATGTGTTATATTTCACAACAAAAAAAGATAAAAAATACACCCACTAAACAGAGAATGAAATCGGTTAATAGAAACAGATTCAAGGTGAAGGTCTCTTTGCTTTTGAGGCAGCCATTTTAGTAGGAAGAATAAGCAACACATATCAGTTTCAATTCCATCCAACTATGTGATCCTCTCTATAATCCGTATTTAGATTAAATTCAACTCTGCTGGTAAGTTGTCTGTAGTCAAACTACTCTATGGAAAGTCACACAAGGCTTCAAGCTGCCTCAACTCACATATCATCTCCAATTTCATTCAAATTTAAATATAATATGGAAACCTTCAAAAGTCAAAAGCCATGTGCTGTTGGACCAGAATCATCTCTAATAGGTTGTAAGGATCAGTTAGCATCAACAAAGCAAATTTTGTTAAAAATTTTCCACCTCTATTTGTAACCCTCAAATATATTAATCTGTAATCAAAGTAAAAATGTAAAGTTGGATTCCTCAAAACACACTGAGAAAAAAATCAGAGGGCAACTGATTTTCACTCACTAAGTACTTCTCAATCTCATATCTATTAAGAAGCTGAATTGACTTTTAAAATTTTCTTTGTTTCTTACACATTTATTTGATCTTTTCATCCCTAATAATAAAAAGAGGGGAGGGGTTCAGGGAGGAGGAAAGGAAAGAAGGAGTAGCAGGTGCAGGAGGACAGGGAAGAGTTCGTGGCTAACATGGTGGGATGCTTACTGTGTGCCAGGCATGCTTTTAAGAGTGATCTCCCTCACAACAATCTCTTGATGTAGGGGATAACAGCAATTACTGTCCAAAGTAATGCTGTCCAAAGAGACATTGTCTTAAACTGTCATTGCCCTGGGGAGGCACAGGGGGACAGTGCAGGCTCCAGAACAAGGCTGTGCCAGGTTCAAATCCTGACCAGCAGCCACTTAACACCTGCTGTGCCACCTTGGGGAAGTCACTTAACCTCTCTATGGCTCAGTTTCCTCATCTGTTATATCAAAACGATAATAGCACCTACTTCAGAGGTACTATATATAGTCTTGCCTGGCAAATAACTGTTAGCCATTATTATTATAACAGATGACTTTAACTGAAACACAAATTAACATCTACTTCATATTACATTATATTCTCTTAAAGCTTTCAAAGGTCAGTCCCAATTATTATTTTGGTTGTTAGCTCCAACCCTACAGTCTAGAACAGTGCCAGGCATATAGTTAGCACTCGATAAATAGTTTTGAATGCATAAACAATTTCGTTAACTAAAATTGGGAATATGGTCATAAAAGGTAGAAAAGTTTATTGAAGTGTTTCAAATTCTAATCAAAAGATATTTTCTTTCTTAAGGGGCAACAATAATCAACCACAATGTATATCGACAAAATAAAATTAAAAAAAAAAAAAGATATTCTCTTTCTAACAAAAGAGATCATTTCTTTCCCCACTAGGTAGTGGAAATTTTCAGCAAAAAGGAATTTTCTGGAATGACTTTAAGGAGCCCAAAACAAATGAAAAACATCTAGAAGTGTACATGAAGAAACATATTTAAAAAGGAGAAATTCCCTTTGGGAATAAAGGGAAGTTAATTAGCCTTTATTACTTAGTCCTCTTAAATATATTAAAAAATCAGACCAACTACACTACTAACTCATTATAGTATGTTATTATTAACAATAAAAATTTGTTCAACACTGGCACCAACTGAAATTAAGAAGGTTCGGGCCAACCCAGTGGCGCACTGGAGAGTGCGCCGCTTGGGAGCGCGGCGGCGCTCCCGCCGAGGGTTCGGATCCCATGCGGAGACCGGTTCCCGCTCACTGGCTGAGCACGGTGTGGGCGCAACACCGAGGGTTGCAATCCCGTTACCGGTTAGTAAAAAAGACAAAAATGAAATTAAGAATGTTCTTTTAAAGTTTCTCTCAAAATGTTAAAAGCATGAGTCAATGCTTACCAGATATGTGTAGAAAATAAGCACACCAGACTATGGTTATATCTTCAGGACCCACTCACAGTAAACACTGTGATATTAGCAGAATGGATTCTGTGACTGAATGTGTATTCAGTTATCTATGGCACTTAGGTCACTTTTAATTGAACACCAAAGATATACAATCACCTCCTAACACTGGTTACCTGACTATTTTTAAAGTATAATTTTAGCTTTAAATAGTTCAACATTTACAGGCCGGCTCGGTGGCACACTGGAGAGTGCGCCGCTTGGGAGCGCGGCGGCGCTCCCGCTGAGGGTTCGGATCCCATGTGGAGACCGGTTCCCGCTCACTGGCTGAGCGCGGTGCAGGCGCAACACCGAGGGTCGCGATCCCGTTGCCGGTCCCCGGTACAGGTGCGACACTGAGGGTTGCGATCCCGTTACCGGTCAGTAAAAAAGACAAAAAGGAAAAAATAAATAAATAAATAAATAGCTCAACATTTAGAATTTATATATCCCTATGATTTACTTTCACTTCCAGGGCTAAGTGTCACCAAGACAAGAGCTATAAGTGCCTGTTTGCTTACTTAAGACAACAAATAGCAAGACCACAGCAAGTGATTGCTTGAGGAAAAAGCTTGCATTAATAGGAACAGAGATGGAGACTACTGTGTTATCCTTCCTGCTTATACTCTAAAGACCTTCTTCCACCGGAGTTTCCTCCAACAACTAATTGGATAATTGTGAGATGCTGCATCGGAGAGAAAAGAGAAGTTTGCTCAACATCATGAAGTCTCTTTCTATAAGGCAGGTTTGGGCTAACGTCTTCTTAATATGCTTTCTCTTTTGGCCTAATATGCTTTCTATTTGCAAACCATGAAACTGCCTTGCATGCATAGTTAAAGAATATAACTACTGTAAAGAAATAATAACTTATAAGCTAGTAAATCAAGTATTAAAAAGTACAGAGCAATGGTAAATTTTATCTTATGTATATTTTACCAAGATTTTAAAAGACTAGAGTAACCCATATAAGACAGAGACTAACATGAGGCAGTACATATGCAGTCTATTACAATTCCATAATGAGACCCAGGGGAAGAATTCCAACATCCTTACAAAAGCACCAAAGAAACAAAAGCATCAAAAACAAACAAAGTCAGACATTAAAAGGGAGGGATTCTGCATGCCATGGTAAAGCTGCTTCTTTTTACAAAAAAGTAATAAAAGTAAAAAAGAAACATCAAAATCATTTTCGCATCCTTTGAACCAGTGTAAGATTGTTCTTTTAATTTATCCATTACCCATGGTATACAAGAAACCCTCCCTTGAAATTAGGAATACACTGAGAAAAAATACTGCAAATGTGAAAAAATTATGTAGTGGACAAACATCACCATCCAACATGGCGTAATATTCTAATCTTAGCACACTTGTCTTACACAACTGCTAGACGGCAGTGGTGCTTCAAACTCTCCTTACCTAAAGGAATGTGAAAAGGCTTGCAATCTGTAAGAAGCCAGAGTAAGCATTAAAAAAGAAAGGAAGTTCTGATAAATCTAAAACAATTAAATAACCTACTTTTAAAAAGTTATATAATGTTTTTACCTGGGCTCTACAGTGCTACACAACTTAGCGTAAAAAGAAATTGTCAAAATAGCTCAAAAAAAGATAAGTTTATTACATTATGCTTAGAATGAGGACAGTTCAAATATAATGAGCAAGCAATTTAGTTCTTTTGGTACAAAGTTATACAACACTGATTGACCAAACCTCTCAACCAACAAAATTCTGGTTGTAAAATCTACTTTCCCCACAAATGAAAAACACAAAGTCATGCAATCTGAGCATTTTTTTAAAAACACAAATCTTGCATGCCAAGAGAAGCACAGCTGATTTAAAACCATATTTGTCATTTTCAGCACTATTCTAATTCACATGGGTGGAGAGTAGCACAAAAGCGCTGTGAAGTGGTTTTATCAAAATGGCAAGGAAAATTCTACAGACTAAGCTAAAATACAAATGCAAATAAAAAACAACAGGTCAAAAATCAAGATTTGGACCTAGGCATGAATGCAGATACAGCTTGCAGGTTAGTACAAATCAGTTCACAAATAAGCATGTTGTGATTACATCATGTATAAAAACGTCACATATAGAAAGTGAAGCCAGGTCTCAATCCAAGCGTGCACTCGATGCTCCTGTACTGTACTTATCCCCAGTAAGACACCAGGCTCTGCTCACAATCACGAATTTGCAACCGCAGAGACATACTTACCCTGTATGATCAAGGACTAAAAAGACTTCACAAAAGTTCACAACCAGAATTTTTCAACAAACTTAAGTGGCTTCATAAGATGACTGTTTTGAAGTTAGAATGCTATGAAGCTAGAAGCATTTATGCAAGCATTTCAGGAGAGGTCTGAAGGAGTGGCCTCCTTCACTCAAACAGAAGAGATGAAGTCAGGAAACAAAAGCAATCATGGTAACGTTTTAATTTGTCTCAGCTACTTAATAAGCAAGGAAAAATGAGGACATACTTTACGTCTTCCAGCTTTTTGGTGATGACTGAGCCTACAGATGAAAAAGCAGCTGAAGCCTTCTGTCCAGCCTGGGACAAAGTTTCAGATGTCTTCTTGTATCTATATTAAATTATAAACAAAGAGAGCAACGAAAAGTCAGCTAACCTTTTCTAATATCAATTATTCCAAGTGCAGTGGTCACCACCTGATGGAGTTTGGATGTGTTGTCCCCTCCAAAACTCATGTGGAAATTTGATCCCCAATGTGGCAGTGTTGGAAACTGACTGAGTCATGGGGGCAGATCCCTCATGAATGAATTAATGCTCTCCCTGGGGGAGGGGGGATTAATGAGTGAGTTCTCACTCTATTAGTTCCCGCAAGAGCTCGTTGCTTAAAAAGACCCTGGCACCTTCTTTTTCTCTCTTGCTTCCTCTTGCCATGTGATCTGCTTGTACCCGCCAGCTGCCTGCCACTTTCCACCATGAGCAGAAGCAGCCTGAGGCCCGTGCCAGATGCAGCTGTCCCAGAATCGTAAGCCAAATAAACCTCTCTTCTTTATAAATTACCCAGTCTCAGGTATTCTGTTATAGCAACACAAAACGGACTAAAACACTACCTGTTGAAGAACTCTCAAAAAATATATTTTTAAGAACTTCTAAAATCCTTCATAACCACTAGAGCAGCAGTATCATATCATCTTATACTTAACCATCATTTCAGGCAGAATCTTCCGCAGTGCCCTAGGTCCAGCCGGAAAGACAGAGGCCTGTTAAAGGCAGGGCCAAAGGGAGGAGAGTACAGGCTAAAAATAGTCATGGAACAAAAATGAAAATGAGCTGGAGTCTGAAAAAAATTATACCCTTGTTCCTTCCCTTTCCACGCAAGCCAAACAAAGGAGAAATGAAATCAAATTCCTCAGATGCTTTTTACAACTTCATCTCCTAAAAAGGGGCCAGAAACAAGAAATGGGTTGGGACAGGTAGAGCCCATGAGTATTTTATTGTCCAAACAAATTTTATGGGCATAAAGAATTTTTTGTTATTTTGCATGTCTGTAGAGCTACCAAATAAGGACTTGTTGGACTCTCAACATAGTATATAAAAGACTTCAAATTACACTAGTGTGATATTTGCTATAAAGAAAAGGTATAATTTACCACCTCCCTCTTCCCAGCTACTGGGGAATTGGAGAAGGGAAAAATGAAAACAAAACAACAAAAAAACAAACAAAAAAATATGGTACCTACAAAAAAAGGTTAATATCCCCACATTGTGGAAGTGAATGCTCAGGCATTTTTACTTACCCCATCAAAATCAAATACCAAGAGCAAACAGTTTATGGTAATACAGTCAAAGAACAGTTTCCTGCATGTTTTCCCCCAGCCAACTTATAAGGAAAGAAAATGGGCCAAAAGAGTGGGCACCCAAGTGCCATCATGTGGAATGCAGTCTGCCTCACTGCTGAAGATTAGCTTGTAAAACGACTCCTAAGCTCCCTCACTCAGCAGATGGGACTGAAAACAGAAGATAGAGAACAGTTTGGAATCTGCTACTAGAAGCTTGCTCCTCCCTATACCTGGAAACAAAACTGCATTATGATAATGATATATCATAATGTGCATAATCAAAAAGACAAAAAGCTTAAGGGTTATCCTCTGCCACGAGCACATTTCAGAGAATCTTATGATATGTAGAGAGCAGGATAAAAAAGACTGATTCCATTGTTGGCCAGACCTCACTTCAAATCCTGACTCCACATTTTGAGAGGTTTGTGACCTCAGAACCTAACTTATCTGAGCCTATCTCTCTATCTAGGGTTATCTCACCACCCACTCTATTGGGTTATCCTGAAGACTAAATGACACAACGTATGTACTTGGCAAGTCAATATACAGTCATCACTCGGTATCTGTAGAGGATTGGTTCCAGGACCATCCTCAGATACCAAAATCCATGGATGTTGATATAAAATACCCTGATACAATATTTGTATATAACCTACATACATCTTCCAGTATACTTTAAATCATCTCTAGATTACTTATATTACCTAAAACAATCCAAATAACATGTAAATAATTATTATACTGTACTGTTTTTTAATTTGTATTATTTTTTGTTGTTATATTGTTAATTTTTATCTTTGAGGGTATTTTCCTTAATATTTTAGAGCTGTGCTTGACTGAATCCATGAATGTGGGATCCACAGGTATGGAACCCACAGATATGAAAGGCCAACTATATAATATTTTTGGAACAGGAATTTTACTTCTTCAACTCGCACATGAGACTGGTTACTGATATTTTCTATTCTCTAGAACAGTCTGGAAAACCAGTGTTAGAAAAGAGTCAGGTACACTTCAGAACTGGAAAGAAAGTATTCTGTATTGTTCAAAGAAAGGCTGCAGAAGCATCCTCATCCCATTTCTCTTCCCCTTCCCATACAAAAAGAAGCAAAACTGTCCTTTACATTCTCTGGAAAAATGTATGATCAAGGGGACATACGCAGATGTTGCTGTCACATCTTGCCATCCTTTGGCAATATTCTGTTTTAGTTCCTGTAGTGAATTGATCCCAAGTTTCCGCTTGATCTCTGCTAGATGCTTCTCTTTTGCTGCTAACACTTGAGACAGGGTTTGGATTTCTTCTTCTACCTACAGAGAAGGGGTTTGGGATAGGGATAGACAAAGAGTCATTCAGTATGTTAAGATTATTAGTGCAAAACTATACTCAAAATTCTAGAGTCATTAAAAAAATTTTTTTGATTCATTTTATTATCTGTCTCCTTTAAAAACAACATATTGTGTTGTGAATATGCTGGTGGTCACATGCTGATCCTTCCTGTAGTAGAGCTTCTCTTTTCTCTTCCACAGTAGCTTTTTCTCTTCCCACCTTGAGTTGTCCTTGGCCTTCTCCCCTCTCCCTGTACTTCCTTCCCCAGTGATCTCACATAGCTTTAGGGCTCAAAGCCTCTATATGGATAGTACTCAAGTTACTCTAACATACATTCTCCTGACCTCTGGGTCCACCTTTCCAGCTAGACTTTTCGACCTGAATGCCCACCAAAACTCATAATCATGTACTAAATCAAAATAATCTCCATCCCCCACCAAAACATGTACAACCAAGCCAAACCAGAATCCAACCTTATTGCATGTTTCATATGAGTTCATACTGGATTTGTCAGTCCCAGTACCTGCCAAAGTCACAGCCATAATAAATCAAACTGCCTCCCATCCCCCCACCCTCAGAGAGCCTTTTAAAAGTGCAATGTGGACCCCTTGATGCTGATTGACCAGACTTGGTGAGGTGGTCAGAGGCAGGCCCCTGACCCAAGGACTGCCACCCATTGAATGGCCAAGAACGAGTGATGTGCCTGGTGTGAAAGAAGGTGCCCGACTAATCAGACTCTCTCAACCAGAAACCTAGTTTGATAAACTGAGATAACATTGGAAGTAGAAGCTGAAAAGACTTGGAGAAAGAAGCCCTGAGGTATATATAGCTAGGGCACAGTGAGATTGTGAGATGGGATGGAAAGCTTATATACCTGATGAGGCCAAAACTGTAAGCAGAAGCATGAAGAAAAGAAACAGAATTACAGAGTAGAGGAAAAGGCTAAGCCAGGAAAACGAGGAAAAGGGGTAGACTCAGACCTAAATAGACACCCCATGGGGGAGACTTTTTGTCTCAGGAAGCTGAAAAGCTGGGTCCCTAAAGTATATTCATTAATATGAAAGACCCTTAGAGAGATGCTTCTCTTGGCTTGCTACAAAGCTATATTCTCAACCCTGACCTGCACAACATTTTTATGATTTCAAAGACAATATGGTCTTTAAAAACAACATATACTATTGCTAAGTAAACCGTTTTCACTGCTAATTAAATCTTTAAAGAACACGAAATGAGGAAAAATGAGTGTTCCAGAATGGAGAGCAGGATAAATCAAATGTGATGTGGCTGTCAAAAGAAAAAAAAAGAATAGCCTACAGCATAGCTCTTAGATGGCATTAATCGGAATATAGGTCCAGAACAATTAGATAACCTTCTGTGCCTGTCAAACAGGATCTCAAGTATTGTATCCAGTTTTGGAAGTCACATTTTAAGATGTACACTGACAAAGCGAAATATGAGAAGAAAAGGGCAACAAAAGAGGAATGAATAAGGTTTAAAATCAAGTAAATTAAATGATTTGCCAAAAGACATCAAACAGATCATGGAGGAACCAAAATTTCATCCCAGCTTTGCTGACTCCACTTCTCAGTCTACTGGCTGATTCTATCATACACTCTTACCTTTCTAATCTCTCTCTTTGCCCCAAACCCCAAATCTTCAGATACTTTGAAGAATAGACTTACAAAGTAAGTTTCCTACCCCTTAACACTGTTATGAGGCACTCGCTTCCCCCAATGAAAGCTGAAAGAAAGGCCACTGTAAATCTTTCTGAACAATGCACAACCCCTGTACTCCCCACCTGTGATGGATATCTGTGCTGTCATACCTAGCCCAGCACATCAGAGCTACAATTCCTTAATTCAAAACACACACACACACACACACACACACACACACACACACACACACAATGACCTTGAAAGCATAAAGGAGAGCATGATTAAGAATCTCTGACGTAAATCTAAATAATGAGTAGGAAAGTTACTACAAAGCTACAGTAATGGAGACTGTGTCATACGCAGCATAACAACAGACATATATACAGATCAGTGGAATAGAATTAAGAGCCCAGAAATAAACCCAAATATTTATGATAAACTGATTTTTGAAGGTAGCAAGACAATTCAGTTTGGAAAGAATAGATTTTTTTACAGGAAATGGTACTTGGATAACTGGATTTCCATATGCAAATGAATGAAGTTGAGCCCTTAACTCAGAACATACACAAAAATTAACTCAAAATAAATCAGACCTAAATGTAAGAGCTAAGCCGTATAACTCTTAAAAGAAAGCACTGAAGTAAATCTTCAAAACTCTGGATTAGGCAATAGTTTCTTAGATATGCACATAAAGAACAAGTCACCAAAAAAAACCTGATAAACTAGACTTCATCAAAATTAAAAACTGTTGGGCCGGCCCGGTGGCGCACTGCTACAGTGCGCTGCTTGGGAGTGTGGCGACGCTCCCGCCGAGGGTTCGGATCCCACATACAGACCGGTTCCCGCT
>NW_007729700.1:152705-174583 GCF_000696425.1 Galeopterus variegatus
CACTGAAGTAAATCTTCAAAACTCTGGATTAGGCAATAGTTTCTTAGATATGCACATAAAGAACAAGTCACCAAAAAAAACCTGATAAACTAGACTTCATCAAAATTAAAAACTTCTGTTCTTCCAAGAACACTATCAAGAAAGTGAAAAGAAAAACCCACAGAATGGTAGAAAATATTTACAAGTCATATACCTGATAACTTCATTTGTTAAACAGTTATATAATCTATTTAGAGATTTAGACCTATGTTTCCTCCTCTATCAATCATGATGATAACAGTCCCTGCCTCATAAGACTGCTGTGATAATTAATGAAATAATACATGCAAAGAGCTCAGGTCAGTGCCTGCCACATAATGAGTAGTTTGTAGACATTGGGTCTACAGGTCAAGCATAACTAATCTGAAAATCTAAAATCCAAAATCTTACAAAATCCAAAACTTTTTTAACACAAACATGAGGACACTCTTGTCAAAGGACATGCTCATTGAAGTATTTTGAATTTTGAATTTTAAAATTAAACTAGGGATGCTCAACCAGTATATATATGCAAATGTTTTAAAATAAAAAAAAAAATCCAAAATTTGAAACACTGCTAGTCCCGAGCATTTTGGATAAGGGATACTCAACCTGTGTTATTATTTTGTTCATAATGAAATAATAATATTGAGAGCTTGCAAGGACTTGTAAAAAATACTTTCATACCTACACTGTGAGAAATCTTCTGGATAGCATTTTGACCATGTTGGTGTATATAGGAATGCCCTTAAAAACCATTACCCAGGGATAATTCTACTTCTAGAACATTACCCTAAAGAACTAACTAAAGATCATAAAGGTCTACATCAAACTATTTGCATCAAACTTCATAACAGCAAAAAATGGAAACAATCTAAATGTTTATAAATATGTCCATATAGTGAAAATAAGCTTGCAGAATTAAAACTGGGCTATGCAGCAATTTAAAATGGGGTTGTAGACGATTATTTATTGGCATGAAAAAAATTTATTTTGAAATTCACTTAAGTGGGAAAAAGTTACAGATGTGTATTCGAATGCCTTCTTAAAATATAGAAATAAATTATAGGAATATATACATAGAAAAGGTCTGGAAACAAATTACCTAAAATTTTCACACTGTAGATGACTTTAATTTTATCCAGTATCTTTTAATGTTTCTACAATAAACATAACTAGTGGAAAAACTGTTTTTGTTTTTGTTTTTAAAATACTAGCCATGCATTAAATACTCAGTATTTTTAATCCTTACTCTCTTTATAAGGCTTATCACCAATGTGCCTCATCCATCCTATCCCTACCTTGTTTATAAAACCTACATAAAGAAATAGATAGTACCACTAGACAAAAATCAGTAAGGAAAGAGAGTACTTGAACACCACCATAAACCAACTAGACCTAACAGACATGTATAGAACTCTCCAGCTAAAAACAGTAGAATACACATTCTTCTCAAATGCACATGAAACATTCTCCAGGACAGAGCTACGAAACAAGTCTAAATAAATTTAAAATCATATAAGTATCTTCTCCAACCACAACAGAATAAAACTAGAAATCAAAAACAAAAAGAAAACTGGAAAATTCCCTAATATGTGGAAACTAAACAATACACTCTTCAACCACCAATGGGTCAAAGAAGAAATCACAAAGGACATTAGAAAATACTTTGAGATGAGTGAAAACAAAGACACAACATATCAAAACTTGTGGGATGCAGTGGAAGCAGTATCAGTGGGAAATGTACATCTATAAAAGCCTACATTAAAAAAGAAGAAAGATTGGGCCGGCCCGGTGGCGCACTGCTACAGTGCGCCGCTGGGGAGCGTGGCGGCGCTCCCGCCGAGGGTTCGGATCCCACGTACAGAACGGTTCCCGCTCACTGGCTGAGTGAGGTGCGGGAGCATCACCGAGGTTTGCGGTCCCGTTGCCGGTCCCGGTCCAGTACGGGCGCGACACTGAGGGTTGCGATCCATTGCCGGACACGAAAAAAGACAAAAAAAAAAAAAAAAAAAAAAAAAAAAAAAAAGAAGAAAGATTTCAAATCAATAACTAACTCTACATTTAAGGAATCAGAATATAAAGAGCAAACTAAATCCAAAGCTAACACAAAAGGAAGGAAATAATAAAGATTAGAGTGAAGATAAACAAAATGGCAATAGGAAAACAGAGATAATAAATAAAACCAAAAGTTGGTTCTTTAAAAAAGATCAACAAAATTGACAAAAGTTTAGCTAGACTGACAGAGGAAAAAAAACAGAGAAGACACAAATAACTAAAATCAGAATGATAGTGGGGACATTAATACCAACCTTACAGAAATAAAAAGGTTTACAAAAGAATACTATGAATAATTGTATGCCAACAAACTAGATAACCTAGATTAAATGGACAAATGCCTAGAAATATACAAATGATCGAAACTGACCCAAGAATAAATAGAAAATCTGCACAGATCTATAACATGTACAGAGATTGAATCAGTAATCAAAACCTCTCACAAAGAAAAGTCGAAGACCAGATGGCTTCAATTGTTACTTTTACCAAACATTTATGGAACATCAATCCTTCTCAAACTTTTCAAAAAAAAAGAGGATAGAACACTGTCTAACCCATTATAATAGGTCAGCATTACCCTAATGCCAAAGCCAAAGACATTACAAGAAAACTGCAGTCAATATCTCTTACAAATATAGATGCAAGAATGACAACAAAATACTACACACTCAGAAGCATATTAAAAGGATTATACAAAATGACCAAGTTGAATTTACCCTAGGAATGTAAGGATGATTCAACATATGAAAATCAATGTAGTATACCACATTAATAGAATGAAGGAGAAAACCACATGATCATCTTAATAGGTAAAGAAAAAACATTTGACAAAATCCAACACTCTTTCATGAAAAGGCACTAAAAACGAGGAGAAGGGAACTTCTTCAACATGAATAAGGGCTTTTATGAAAAACTGACAGCTAACATCATACTCAAGGGTGAAAAACAGAAAGCCTTCCCCCTACAAGGGATGCCCCCACTTTCACCACTGGTACTCAACATTGTACTGGAGCTTTTAGCCAGAGCAATTTGGGAAGAAAAATAAATAAAAGGCATCCAAATCGGAAAGGAAGAGTAAAACTATCTTTAATCACAGATGACATGATTTTATATATAGAAAATCCTAAAATCCACAATAAAGTCTATTAGAGTTCATAAACAAATTCAACAAAGCTGCAGGATATAAGATCAACATGCAAAATTCAGTTGCATTTCCATACAATAGCAATGAATAATCAGAAAAGGAAATTTAAAAAACAATTCCATTTTCAAAAGCATCAAAAAGAATAAAATGCTTAGGAATAAATGTAACTAAGTAAGTATAAGACTTGTACACAGAAGACTACAAAACATTGCTAACAGAAATTAAAGCAGACCCAAATAAATGGAAATACATTCCATGTTCATGGACTAAGAGACTTAATACTGTTAAGCTGGCAATATTCACCAGATCAGCCCACAGATTCAATGCAAGTCCTATCAAAATCCCAATGGTGGGCTTCCAGTCAAGATGGTGGAATAGACGGTCCCCAGCATCACTCTCTCCCACAAATCAACCAATTTACAACTATAAAAAAGCAATGACAGCCAAGCTGGGGCTGCTAGAGCTCATGGAAAGAGGCGGAGAGACCTACAGTGTGCATGAAGGTGGGAAAAGCCACAATGAAAGAAAAAACCCCTTCGACCGTTTTGAGCCTGGCCATGTCCAGGCTGGAGCTGCTGGGGCACAGCTATGCCCTTCAGATGAAATTGCTTGGAGGCAAGCAGGGGTGAAGGGGGCCTTGGTGGCTCCCAGGACAGCAAGACCACTAATAGGGTTTCCATAGACTGACACAGCAGTGAGAAGCCATAACAACTGAAAAAAAGAAGCCATTCAGAGGCCAGTGAGTCATTGCAAGGGACCGGCCCATAGCCCACCCCATGGGAAGTGTTTGCTGCACGGGCAGTGGGAGAAACAAGCCCATGAGTAGAACACTGGGGCACAGCAAGGACAGCTGATCTGCCCCCCAATCAGCGTAGGATCACTCAGCGGAGAATGGTCAGGAATACAGAATTGCATGGGGTGTGGTTTGATGAAAAGACTCTGGCCCAGACCAGAGTTTCCACACAACCCAGGTGCACCGGATCTCTCGAGAGCTGGAAGTACCTATAAAGTCAACTATTAAAACCTGAGCTGCACAAAAAACCTTCCCTAGGGAATCAGCAGCAAAGCAGCAATTTAGCTCAACCACAGGGCTCAAGTACTGGTCCCCACAAGAAGTTCCCGCATTTTAGAAGTAAGCAAAGGACAACACATTAGTTCCAGTGCAGAGTTTAAATGGTGGGAATAGCAAATAATCCAACAGAGAAATGAAAGAAAAAACAAAGTACCTGCAACCAGAGACAAAGTTTCATATGAACTAGTAAAGGTCTCATTTCACCAAAGAACACCTGTAACACCCAGAAGGACCAGAAGTCCCCTGGGCTACCAAGCCAGAAAGGGGGGAGGGCCGGGGGCCTCAGCAATGCCCCCCAACATCTGCAACCAATCACGAGTATGGGGGACAGGGCCTTGGCCACGACCCCCCCAACACCTGCAGCCAACCCAGCGACGACCACCAAGCTGCCATAGGAAGTGCCCCAGGCTCTCCCAACCCGGAGAGGTGGGGGGTCTCAGGCCTCAACCATGCCCCCCGACACATGCAACCAGCCCAGCAATGACCACCAAACTGCAGCAAGAAGTGCCCCAGGTTCCCAAGATGGGACAGTGAGGAGTGAAGGCTTTTGCCACACCTCCCTGACATCTGTACCCAACCTGGAAATGACCAACCCACCACTGGAAGCCCCTAGGTCTCCTGTGTGGGAATAAGGGGGGTGCCACAGGCCTCAATCCGACCCCTCCTCCTTCCTCCTTCTTCCATCCCATTCCTTCCCCTTTTCCCTCTCCCCCTCCCTCCCAGCTGCTCTGCAACAACATCCTAGAATGTAAAAAATAATATTAACAAAATTACATTAAAAAAAAAAAATCCCAATGGCATTTTTTCTGTGTGGGTGGAAAAGCAGATCCCAAAATTCATATGGAATTGCAGAGAACCTTGAATAACAATTTTGAAAAATAAGAAGAATGTAGAGTTCTCATACTTCTACATTTCAAAACTTACTACAAAGCTACAGTAATCAAAAAAATGTGGTACTGTCATAAGAATAGACATATAGATGAATGTAATAGAATTGAGAGTACAGAAATAAACCCATATATCTATGGTGAATTGATTTTTGACAAGGATGTCAAGCATTTTCACTGAGGAAAGAATAGTCTCTTCAACAAATGGTGCTGGGAAAACTAAACATCCACTTGCAAAAGAAGGAAGAAAGACACTTACCACAAACCACATACAAAAATTAACTCAAAATGGACCAAGGGCTTAAATGTAAGAGCTAACAATATCAAAGTCTTAGGAACAAACTGTTCATTATCTGTTATTTGGAAATAGATTTTTAGATACAACACCAAAAGCACAAGCAACTAAAGAAAAAATAAATTGGACTTTGGCAAAATTTAAAACTGTTGTACATCAAAGGACACTAAAGTGAAGATAACAGAATGGGTGAAACTGTTTGCAAATCATATATCTATAAGGGTCTAGTATCCAGAATATATACATAACTCTTACATCTCTCAATGAACAAACAACCCAATTTTTAAAATAGGCAAACAAGTTGAATAGACATTTCTCCAAAGAAGATATACAAATGGCCAGCAAGTACATGAAAAGATGATCAATATCATTAGTCGTCAGGGAAATATAAATCAAAACCACAAGATACCACTTCACACCCCCTAGGATAGCTACAATCAAAAAGACAGAAAAATAACAAATGTTGCCAAACATGTGGAGAAATTGCTGATGGGAATCTAAAATGATGCCACTGCTGTGGAAAACAGTTTGGCAGTTCTCCCAAAAAAGTTAAACATGGAATTACCATATGACAAAGCAATTCCACTCCTAGGTATACCATATATGCAAAAGAACAGAAACTAGGTATTCAAACAAGTACTTTTACATAAATGTTCCTAGCTCACCATCCACAACAGTCAAAAGTGGAAACCACCCAAATGTCCATCAATGAATAAATTGATAAACAAAATACAGTGGATACATACAATGGAATATTATCCGGCCAAAAAAAAAAAAGGAATGAAGTAATGACACATTGAATGAAGTACTGACACACTGAATGAAAAAAAGGAACGAAGTCTTGACATATTCAATGAAAAAAAGGAATGAAGTACTGGCACAACAAAGCACAAGGATGAACCTGAAAACGTTATGCTAATTGAAAGAAGCCAGATACAAAAGGTTATATATTACCTGATTCCATTTGTATGAAGTATCAAGAAAATAGTTATATTCCATAGAGAGAGAAAGCAGATTAGCTGTTGCCAAGAAGCTGAGAGAGGGGAGACTGAGAAGTGACTGCCTAAGGAGCAGGAGGTGAAAATGTATGGAACTTGAAAGAGGTGATAGTTGCACACTATAAAATGTGCTAAATGCCACTGAACTATACACTATAAAATGGTAACTCGTATGTTATGTTATGTAAATGAAAGGGAGGGAGGAATTAAGTAAGTTAGTTTGAAAGTGCCCATCTCCACAACACAGCCCAGGGTAAAGCAAAGTCTTTGTTGCAGCTGAAGAGCCAAGTGTGTGAGACGTCAGTGAGGTGCCTTCATAGATATTCATTGGTCCTTCTCACCTCCATTCCTTCTTCATACCCTACTTCTCAGATCCCATATATACGTTTTCTCATATAAAAACAAACTAATATGTTTCTATCTCACTATCATTAGTCATTAGGGAAATATAAATCAAAACCACAAGGTGCCCCTTCACACCCACTATGATGGCTACAATCAAAAAGACAGAAAAATAACAAATGTTATTTCTACCTCCTCTCTCTATTCTATCTCCTCTCCCCTACTCAAGACCTCGGGGACATGTGAACACATGAGGGTTTCTCTCCCCTGCAGCTCACTATAAGATATCACCGTGTGCTTTAGAAACACAAACTATGACTTACTCCAAGTGCAAAAGATGAAGATTTTACCTTTGCAAGTTCTCTTCGTAGCTCCTCTTGCTCCTCTTCTGATAGGGTCTCCGGGGCATTGACTGTGGCAGCAACATCTTCTCCTTCCTCAGGGACTGGGTCTGTTCTCAGCAGACCTTGTTTTTTAAAAAAAATAATACAATTTAAAAGTCTGTAAGGTGTGAAAGCAAAGTTCTCCTTTAGGTTCCTCCACCATCCCAGCCAGAATCAAGCCAATTAGGCTAGATCCAGACATCGCCTTCAAATGGCCTGGCTCTCCCAGTAAAGAACCAAAGAGAAGTCTGGGCTAACCACTAAAAACCACCAATTCAGACACAGCCAAATATGAATTTAGAAAATATAGAATTCTCTCAGCTTCTATTCACAAACTCAGTCACAACACACTTACTACAGAACAAAAGAGTTAGAGGCCAGGAATGAGATCCTGGAAAGGCTTTAAAATGCTATATGAGTAAATCAGTATAAATTAGATGAAAGATTTTAGCCCCCAGACACTAACCCAGGGGAGGAGTTTGTACATGACTTTAAACTCCCTGTGGTAACCAGATGCAACATTTAACAACCTCGGTGAAAGAACACCGCTGAACAAACTAAATGCCCCGAAGAAATAATATTCCGTTTTTTCCCATTAGTTAGCGGAGGTAGGAAACTCTTTCTTGTAGCTTTCTTAAGAAATATATTTCATCCAGATGCCTTTAAGAAAGAATCCTATGTATATATTCAGAGACATGACCAGCAACCACATTGAGACTTTCCACATTTAAGACCAAACCCATTGGGCCCATTCCCTGGAACAGAGCTCATCAGGAAGAACTCTGTATTAGTTGAGGGTAACCAGGGAGGCAGCTGTCCTCAACCCTGCCCTGCTTTCCCACCCAATCCCCACCCACAAGGCTTAGATGAGACCAGCCAGGCACCCAACCTCGGGTGCAAAACTGAAGGGGTACTAAAAAACCTCAATACAAATAATACTTTAATACAACATTTTTTAAAAAATCAAAATTGAGTCAAAAAATCCATGATGAACAAAATACAAAAATTTAAATAGGAGCAGTATTGCTGATTTTTCCTTTTGCCTCAGGCTCCAAAATGGCTCCCCATGAATGGCATTAATACAGATCTTGTATTTATTTAAAATTTTTACATTTCCTTCCTCATGGATTTTTCTTTTTTCTTTTCTTTCTTTTTTTTTTTTGCATTACTTTTGATATTAACATATTTGATTACTGACCTTTTTGGCACCCCCTTAAATTTTACACCTGAGGCACATGCTTATTGGCCTCACTTGCCGTACCCTAGCCAAAGTTCTGCCCATTTATTTCCATGTCACAGGTTTGGGATTTCAGTCTCCTCTGGCAACAGATTTTTTTTGCACAAGGGACGAGGGGCAGGTTTCCTGCTCTTTGTCTCTACCTGAATGTCATAGCCACTATAGTTGTGGGGAATAACCAGCCAGGACCATTTCTGAGAAATGCCAGTTCAGCCCTATCAGCAATGTGGCAACCTGCCCAAAGCAAAATGCCAGGTGGCAGATGAAGAACTTAACAGGCAGGCAGACAGGAAAACACAGAGAGGATAACCACACTGTTGAACACAGAGCCAGTGTCATGGCAAAATTAAAAGCATATGAATCAATGAGATGCGTACATACATTATGTATAAGTTACAAAGGCACTTGGTAAAGGGTCTACTGTACATTAACCACTTAATGGTAGTTAATAACTATAATAACAATAATCACCAGCATGACAGTACCAAAATAATGCCTACCTGGAAGGTGTTTACAGAATTTCCTCAAATTTTTAGATTATGCAACTAATAAAAACTACCTTACTTTAGTTACACTTTTCTACATATGATAATATGGGACAGGCTATTGATTTAGAAAGGTTTTATAAGTCTAGGGTGTTCTCTGGATTCCTCTAAAGGCCGATTGCCTTTTTGTTCCCTCTGTTCAGTGTATGGCTTGTATTTTTCTTATTAGCAATGGGTTACATTTTGTTTTGGTAAAGAGTACTTTTGTTGTTGTTTCAAACTGGATTTTACTGAGAAATCAATCAAACTGAGCTATCGATAATTTAAAATTTTGGCCGCTCATTTCAGACTTCACATCATTCTTGCTGAAACTCTACTTTGTAAGAAAATAATCTAAGTGATTCATTTTCAAAAATAACTTACCTGAAGGTTTTAACTGATTCAGGCCCAGCCCAAAAGTTGTCTGACTGGTCCAGCCCATTCCCGGAGGGTCTCTGAACAGATAGAGCTCTCCTTGAGATGGTAACTAGTTACTAGCCCCTGTTGTTTTCCTCATTCCCTCGTGTTCTCCCTTCACAGGGCTCACGCAGGCCTTTTTCACAGGCTTGTCCTGAGCACCCAGACAAAGGAATTCCTTGCAAAGGGGAAGACTGTGCACCCCGTAGTACTCAGCCAATGAGGAAGCGGGGGGAAGGACTTGTGAGCTAGGAAATAAATTGCTTGCTATAGACCTTTTCCACGTGCCTGCTCTTCAGACACCTGAACCTTATAAGGCTGTAATTAAAGTCTTGCTTCACTGTACCTCGTGTCTCCGCATCCATCCTTTGTCACTGGACGGGTGAGGGAATTTCTCACGACTAGAACATTTTTCTTCTTTTCTTGTTTTTGGATGTGAAGGTAAACCTGATTTTTGTCTGATGTCGAAAAGCCTTGGTACTTTACAATTTTAAGATTCACAGAAGCTTAATTTGATATAAAACAAAGATTTCATTCTACTCAGGAAAAAGTATCTTCTAGTATATGTTTTAAATGTATCTTTGTCCTCATACACAGAAAGTTCTTAATTGATTTTACAGGCTATATGCTTGATGTTTTATAAGCATAACATTTTTATGTTTTTAAAAAAAACAAACTATATTTTACTCTTCTTTCTTGATTCTTAATATTGTACAACATTTCACAGATGGAAATCAGCAAGATGGAATATTTAATGTATTTTTATTCCTTAAAGAATTAGAACACATAGTTTCACCTTACAGCAAGAGGAGGGGTGCAGTGAAGGACTGTATCAGCCACAAGCAGGGCAAAAACCAGAAATACTCAGAACAAATCACCTGACTGTTATGTAATAGATGATTTCTGTAATGTCCCCTTTTTCCTAGGTCTTGTGGCCATGACTCCATCAAACATACTTTTTCAAAGACCTTGCCTATAGAATATTAAATATTCTGCCATTGAAAAGTTTATATGTATAATTTGTGATGCTTTAGAGAAATATTCTAAGCACAGAATAAACTCTTTTAAGCACTTCACTAAAGCTGAAGACCAACAAGATTTCTACTTGCATATTTGAAAGTATGTTTTACTGTTTTGTTTTTAACAATATTCAGATAAATAGTTGTGTGTCACTATATATGTTTTTGATATGTGTAATCAAAATGGTAGTCTCTTTCTGTTACTTGAGATGAATGAAACTAATTCTCATTAATCAAGCATTCTATTTTCTGTTCTAGTATACATAATTCTTGACAAATTTTAATTAGAAAGAAAACATTAGATGAATGAAACTAATTCTCATTAATCAAGCATTCTATTTTCTGTTCTAGTATACATAATTATTGACAAATTTTAATTAGAAAGAAAACATTATGTTACAGAAAATTAAAACTAGGCTGAACAGATAAGATAGGTTCTTGATATTTCAGAAAACAGTCTCACAATTATTGAATATTCTCACTGTAGACTTCTGAATAATTAATTTCTGTTACTCTCAGAGGCTTATAGAAACTATATGGGATTATTTACAAATGGCTCAGGAAGGAATGAGGTGCATTACCAGGAACATTCTAGAGAATTCTGGCCCACCCACCCTCCATAATTGTTCAGCTTCCCCACTGAAATATTGTAAAATCTGGTCTTTATTGGAAGTACAGTATTCTAACACATATTGCCTAAATACTTAATAATTATCAACAGGACTAAAAAACGTTTTAATGAAGATTCTTGGGTATATCTAATAGCTAGTACTCACTGAGTATCTATTGGAGCTTTGCTAAGTTGTTTTCCTGTATTAATTCATTTAGTCCTAACAACTACCATGTAAGACAGGTAAGCATTATACATTATTCAGGTGAACAGGCTCAGCTATTGTAGGAATATGCAGAATTTGAATCTAGTTCTGATTCCAAATCTTTTCCTTTTTTTCAGTATAAGTACTGAAAATGCAATATATTTTGGTCTTGAAATTTTACTCTTATGTATATAGCAACAAATGCTATTCAAAAATACCATAAATATTCTGTATTCACCATCTTGTGATGTTGTTTACTGCACAAAGTATTACAGTAAATGATGCTTTTTTTAATACCGTTTATTTGCACTACAAACTAAAAAGTAAGAGACCACATACTTTACATAAATACATAGTTACGATTTCGAACACTATTTTTTTAAGTTGCTTCACATAACTGGTTTGCAATAGCAATAAATCCTCCCCTTTATCCGCAACCATAACTCCCAAACACCATTAAAAGCAATTCTTTAAAAAATTATTAACATTAGACAAAACCACCACAATGCAACATGAGCTTACTTTAAAGCACTCTCAGAAAGAGTGGGAGATTTACCTTTTTCTCCTCAAAGTAAAATAAAATAAAACCTTTCCCTAGACTCCTTAAGATAATGAATCATTGCATTCTCATTTTACAACTTTAATCACCTTCTGTAACACATAAAGACAACCCCAATCATGTCAAAATACTCAGGCATACATGTTTATTAAACAGTTTATAGGCAGCTGCCAATCCATTCAAAAACTTTACATTTTTCCTTTTTTTCTGGCTGATAATCACTTTTGGCAATTTTTTGAGCATCATTTATTTAAATTCCTTCAAAATATTGATAAATGATGCTTTTGAAAGCAGTTTTCTCTCAAGTCAGTTATGTCCTCATTCAACCCTGAGCATAAGAGGCATAGTTCTGGACTTAATTGTGAAATTAACATTTTTGAATGAATATTTTAACTCATTTTGGGGTTAGCTGGGACATTCTAACTCATTTCCATACAGTAAGGTAGCACTCTTACAATAAATTACTTTCGATATGGGTCTTTTATTAATAAAATCATTGATATGAGTTGGAAATTAATGAATGGTTTTACTGAGTGTGTAACTCTAAAATTTTAAATTGAACACCCTTACAGATTTAAGTATGTAGGTATTGTATATCTAGCAACTTTTGTACTTATTTGAAACCATTAAAACTAGAGCAACAATAAATTTAAGTTGGAACTTTGATAATATAGTAGCAAGGTCAAATTATACTTGAACAGTATCTAAAATATTCTCTTTTAAAACAATTGTTCATCTTGATTCGTTAATTACAAATGGTGACACTGTCAGTATTTTGTCTGATAATTATATCAGCTATCTCCTTTCTAAAAAAAAACAGAATTGTTAAAGGCATCATAGTAACAGATAAAACAATACAAAAAGCACAAATTGGACTGGCAAACAGGATATGTTTAAGCTTTTGAATGCATATAATACAAAATACCTTACAGGTACAAACAGTAGGTGGAAAAGTTTAAGGAATAATTGCTTCTGCAGGTCTCCTCTTCCATTAATTACATTTACATAATTTTTTCATTTCATGTTTACTTTGATAGAGAATTTCATAGTGTGGAGTATACTATAAAGCAAATGTATTTCACAGGGCCTATTTTCCAAAACCCTGTAGTCTCAGGTTTAGCTTAACCTTTTGGAATTACATATAGAAATGTTAACTTTCAAAAGACAGGAAACTTTCCTCAGGATAAAGTCTTTGTACACAGCAAAGTTGCTGGCTCACGGACAGACAAGTTACTTGACTGATATGTAAACTACTGGGGAGGCAGTGTAGGGAAAGAGAATGTTTGCTAAGATCAAGCTTTTGTTGGTGGATCAACTTTGCAAATTGCATTATGGAATGTCACTTTGCTTGTTTCACTGATGTTACCAGCCTCTATTGCTAAACCCCACCTATGTTCTTTTCCTGTAACTTCCTGGTCTGGACAATAAATGTGGGGAAAGAACCCAGTTCATGGTTAATTTCCAAAGAAACTAACCCCTTTTGGGTCTCTCACTGCTCAGAAGAGATGGGCTTTGAGTAACCCTTTTTGCAGCTCTGTCACCCAGAGGAAGAGAGGTGACAAATCCATGTGAGGCAAAGCAACATAGAGAATGATAAATTATTTGATCACCAGTTCTTTATTTGTCCTTGGAACGAATGTTTGTGCCTGCTGAATAATAACTCTTAAATTTCTGACTCTTCAAAAAAATAAATAAACACTGAAACAGACTGCCCAAGTAGTATTTCTATAGTAGAAATCTGATCATGTCATTCTTCAGCTTAAAATCCTTTAGTGGCTCCTTCCTGTTTTCAAAACAAAGTTCGACCTCCCCCCACCTTAGGTAGCACACAGGCCTTAGTGCACACATCTTCTGCGCTCTGTCACTGGCACCTCTTACCACAACTCCAGCCAAGTCACACTGTGAACAAGATGCTGTACTATGTACTGGCAGAAACCATTTCCAAGGATCTGTGTGTACTTGTAAATTTATCCTCTATGTCAAATTATGTGACAAAGGGAGAATGAGACTGAAAATAAGAAATGAGCATACAAGCAACAATCATATAAGACAACATAATAAGAACCAAACAGGGTTACCTATAAACATTCTTAATTTTATTTTTAATGTTTTGCTCAGAACTCTGAAGTTCTCCAGTAAGAACAGGACCCAAAACAAAAACAAAAACAAAACTCAGGTGCTAAATCATGCCTTAAGTAGCAAAGATTCTTTCATGCTTTTTAATAAACACCATTTTTTTTTTCCTTTTTTTGTCTTTTTTTGTGTCCAGCAACGGATCGCAACCCTCAGTGTCGCGCCCGTACCGGACCGGGACCGGCAACGGGATCGCAACCCTCGGCGTTGCTCCCACACCTCGCTCAGCCAGTGAGCGGGAACCGGTCTGCACATGGGATCCGAACCCTCGGCAGGAGCGCCACCGCACTCCCAAGTGGTGCACTGTAGCAGTGCGCCACCGGGCCAGCCCTAATAAACACCATTTTGCAAAACTACTTATAAGGGGAAAAATACAGTATCTGATTGCTAATGATGCTTTATGTGTACTGCCCACTTCCAAAAAGAATCCAGGAGGATTCTGATACTATTAGAGTATTCAGTTAGGCTACCAAGGAAAAGAAATGTCTCAGAAAAGGGACTATGAGGTTGTCCACAGTTGGCCTAAGGACCCTCCAAGATGACACTGAGATTGTATTCAGCATCTAAGAGAGTTGCTAATTACAAGTCCTGTTTTGTCCACATTAGCCTACAGAGGGCAGCAAATCATCAACATTAAAATTTAAAGGTACAGTTTGTTTTATGATCAATTAGGCAAAAAATTAGAAAACAAAGGACACGAAGATAAAACAGAATGCTCAAAACCAAAATCATCAGCAAAACATGATAGTCATGCCTTAGGAAAATTATTAACCATGGTTGCCACTACCGAGTACATTCTATTTTTACCCAAATCTGAGCTAAGTGGTTCAAATATATTATTTACATGCAACACTTTTGTGAGGTGGCAATCACTCTCCCCATTTACCAGTGAGGAAACTGAAGCTTACTTGCCCAAGGGGACACACCTGAATATGTGGTGGAGTTAGGATTTTGAACCCAGACAGTCTGATTTGAAAGCAGATGCTTCAAATCATTGATCTGGACACAAAGACAAAGGTAGAGGGTTGAACCCCAGACTGCCTAGAGGCAATAATAAATAAGACTCAGTAAAAGTAAAAGATCCGGCAAACTACATCAACAGCAGTCCACTTCATTTCCAACTGTACAGTTTCCTCAACCCTGGGAATCTAAATTTTGCCTTGTATGTTTTTCTAGATATTATCCTGTTTTCTATATGTTCGGTACTAGCATAGTATTTAATATGGAGGTAGAGTCTAGCTTTTAGAAGAAAAGATATTAATTTTTCATTCACAATATGAAAGGGGGGAAACAGGAATATTTTTAAAGTATAGATTACTTAAAATTGAATAACCTCAAAACTTATTTGTTCATTAATTTTAATGTTCCTCCTCAGAATTTGATGGAAAGGTGTTTTTAGAAGAAGTGGGGAGAAAATAGGACTAATATTTATTAAGGTCTAATATACCAGTCACTGTGAGAGGAGATTTACATGTTATCTCATAAAAACAAAAACAAAATCCTTACAACCAACACCCGATGAGGAGTAGCATTTATTTCCACTAGGAAAATGAGGTCCTCTGAGATTACATAATTTGACCAGAGTCACAGAAGTGAGATTAAAATTTGGGTCTTTCTAACTCTAAACTCTTGCTCCTTCCTTCACATACACACTTTTTCTTAAATAAATTCGGTACCAATGAGCAGAGCAGGGCAAGGAAACAGGGCCGAGTCTTTTTCCACAAGGACTTTTTACTTTCCTGAGTGTATGGGAATATGTGGGGATCCCTAGACTGAAAGTCACAGACAGTATTATTGAAACAAAGTGACTGAACGTTGGTGATAATTCATTTCATCGGGTTATTAAGATTTTAGCCACTGCCCTCATTCTTCTTTGTCTAGTTGTGCAAACAGATCATCAGCTTGTTTTCAATTCCACCCATGGGATTCTCCCTGAAGAGTTTTAAGCAGGGAGTGACATATCTAGACTTGCTTTTTTTTTTTTCCTTTTTGTCTTTTTTTGTGACCGGCAACGGATCGCAACCCTCAGTGTCGCGCCCGTACCGGACCGAGACCGGCAACGGGATCGCAACCCTCGGTGTTGCACCCGCACCTCGCTCAGCCAGTGAGCGGCCGGTCTGTATGTGGGATCCGAACCCTCGGCGGGAGCGCCGCCACACTCCCAAGCGGCGCACTGTAGCAGTGCGCCACCGGGCCGGCCCTAGACTTGCTTTTGAATAGACTTCCCAGCACTAGGATGGAGGGTGGCCTGGACTGTGGAGGAGCCCACACATGGGGTGACTGCTGGATGCCCAGACAAGGGTCCCACTATCTGGGGAATGTGGACAGAGACCATGCCCATCCATCTTAAGATGCATTTCTACATTTTACATCTTTGAATTTGAGATGCATTGCACAATCAGTCATTGTTGCATAGTTGTTTATCACCTGCAAACATGCTTCAAAATTTGCAAAATGGTAGCTTAGAAAATCCCATATCAGTTACAGACTTCTCTTTTAAGAAAGGCTGCATCATACTGATGGGGCTCCCTCATGGCAGGCCTGCTTCACCCACTACCTGAGAAGCAGCAGGCCAGTCACTCTCTGCAGCCCTATCTAGTGACCATGCCCACTGCCCAAGAAGTAGCTGGCTGGGTGGCCCCTTCAACTCAATGTTGAGGCCTCACACACTGCCTGAGAAATAGCTGGCTGGACCCCCTATCAACAGGCCTGCTCCACAGCCTTGCCCACTGCCTGAGAAGAGGCTGGCAGGGCCCACTCTCTGCAGCCCCACATAGAGGCTTCACCCACTGTCCAAGAGGTGGCTGCCAGGGACCCCTTTCTGCAGCCGCACCTAGTGGCTTCATACTCTACACAATCAAAACCCAAAGACACATTTGCAGTTGAAAGTCATTCCCCATGCAAGCCCTCTATAATATTCAAAGAGGTGACTGTTCCACTAGATGCACGGATAACACAGGGAAACAAGAAACATGAAAAAAACAAGGAAACGTGACATCACCAAAGAAACACAATAATGCTGTAATAACTGATCCCAAAAATCAAAAAATCAGAAATTGCTGAATTGCTGGAAAAGGAATTCAAATTAATAATCTTGAGGATACTCACGGAGATACAAGAGAATACAGACAATTCCATGAAATCAGAAAAACAATTCATGATCTGAATAAGAAATTGAACAAAAAGAGAATACAGACAATTCCATGAAATCAGAAAAACAATTCATGATCTGAATAAGAAATTGAAGAAAAAGATAGATATCATTAAAAAAATCAAACAGAAAACTTGGATTGAAGGATACACTGAATGAAATAAACACATCTGAGAGTATCAACAATAAACCAGATCATACAGAAGAAAGAATTCCTGATCTTCAAGACAACTGTTTTGAAATAATGAAGGAAGACAAAAAAAAAAAAAAAAAGAAAGAAAGAAAGAAAAAAAGAAAGAAAAAAAATCAGAAGAAAGAATTCCTGATCTTCAAGACAACTGTTTTGAAATAATGAAGGAAGACAAAAAAGAAAGAAAAAAAGAAAGAAAAAAAATTTTTTTTTAATGAACAAAGCCTACAAGATGTATAGGATATCATCAAGCAAACAAACATTCAAATTATGGGCATTCCAGAAGGAGAGAAAACAAAAAAGATGTTAAAAAAATTTTTAATGAAATAATAGCCAAAAACTTCCCTAGTCTTAGAAAAGATACAAATGTCCAAATGTAAGCTCAAAGATCCCCAAATAAATTCAACCCAAAAAGGCCCTTCTAAGACACATTGTAGCCAAACTGTCAAAATTTAAAGACAAACGGAATTCCAAAAACAGCAAGAGAAAAGCAGCAAGTAACTTATAAGGAAATCCCTATTAGACTAACAGATTTCTCAGCAGAAACTCTACAGGCCAGGAAAGAATGAGATGATATATTAAAAATACTGAAAGAAAAAAACTGGCAGCCAAGAATATTATACCAAGCAAAGCTATCCTTCAGAAATGAAGGAGAAATAAAGTCTTCCTCAGAAAAGAAAAATTTAAAGAATTCATCACCAAAAATATGTTGTTGATGGTGGGGGAAGGGGAAAAGGAGGAATTGATGATGGGACATGAAAACCAACTACACTGTATATCAATAAGTTAAAATTTAAAAAAATAAATAGTACCAGAAAAAAATAAAGAATTCATCACCACCAGACCAGCCTCACAAGAAGTGCTTAGGCAAGTCCTACACACTTGGAAGAGAAAGAATGAAAACAACCAATATGAAAACATCTGAAAACAGAAAATTTACTGGTAGAGTAGATACATAAATTAGAAAGAGAAAGGCATCTAACCTTATCAGTGTAGAAAACCACCAAACCACAAGGATAAACGGTAAGAGGGGAAGAAAGGAACAAAAGGATACACAAAACAATCAGAAAACAACTAACAAAATCACAGGATTAAGACCTTACATATCTATAATCACCTTAATTGTAAATGGATTAAATGACTCAATTAAAGAAAATGACTGGCTAAATGGATTTTTAAAATATGACCCGTCTATATGATGCCTACAAGAAACACACCTTACCTACAAAGAAACACATAGACTGAAAATGAAAAGATATTCCACATAAATGGAAAGCAAAAGTGAGCAGGAGTAGCTATCCCTATATCAGATAAAGCAGACTTTAAATCAAAATATGTACTAAGAGACAAGGAAGGGCATTATATTATGATAAAGAGATTAGGCTGGCCAGTTAGCTCAGGTGGTTAGAGTGTAACCTTAACACCAAGGTAATGGGTTCGGATCCCCATAACAGCCAGCCACCAAAAAAAAAAAAAGAGATAAAGGGACAAATACAGCAAGAAGATATAACAGTTATAAATATACACACACCGGGCACCGGAGCAACCAGATATATAAAGCAAATATTATCAGATCTAAAGGAAGAGATAGATGGCAACATAATAGTAGTTGGGAACTTTAACAACCCACTCTCAGCATTGGACAGATCATCAAGATAGAAAATCAACAAAGAAATATAGGGTTAAAATGGCTCCACAGACCAGATGGACATAGACATTTACAGAACATTTCATACAATAACTGCAAAATACACAATCTTCTCATCAGCACATGGAACGTTCTCCAGGACTGACCACATCTAGGCCACAAAACTAGTCTCAACAATTCAAAAAAATCAAAATTATACCAAGTATCTTTTCTGACCATAATGGAATAAAACTAGAAATCAAAAACAAGAACTACACAAATATATGGAAATTAACATGCTGCTTAAAGACTAATGGGTCAAAGAAAAGATTAAGAAGGAAATTAAAAGATTTCTTGAAACAAATGAGGACAGAAACAAAACATACCAAAACCTATGGGATACAGCCAAGGTAGTATTAAGAGGAAAGTTTATAGCAATAAATGTTTACAAACAAAACAGAAAGATTTCAAATAAACAGCCTAACAATGCACCTCAAGGAAATTGAAAAGCAAGAACAAACCAAACCCAAAATAAGAAAAAAGAAATAATAAAAATCAGAGGAGAAATAAATGAAACTGAGACTAAAAATACAACACAATCAATTAAATGAAAAGTTGGTTTTTTGAAAATGTAAACAAAATTGACAAACTATTAGCCAGACTAAGAAAAAAGAGAAAAGACCCAAATAAAATCACCAGTGCAAAAGACATTACAACCAATAACAAAATACAAAAGATCATTAGAGACTATTATAAACTATATGCAAACAAATATGAAAACCTTGAAGAAACAGATTAATTCCTGGACACGTATGACCTACCAAGACTGAACCAAGAAGAAATAGAAAACCTAAATAGACCAGTAACAAGTAACAAGATCAAATAAGTAACAAAAAGTCTGCCAACAAAGAAAAGCTCAGGACCAGATGGTTTTACTGCTGAATTCTTATCAAATTTTTAAAGGAGAACTAATACCAATACTTCTTAAACTATTTCAGAAAAATGAATTTGATGAAATTATTCCGAATTCATATTATGAGGCCATTATTACCCTGATACCAAAACTAGGCAAGGACACAACAATAAAAGAAATCTACAGGACAAGATCCCTCATGAACATAGATGCAAAAATTCTCTATAAAACACTAGCAAACCAAATCCAACAGCACATCAAAAAAATTACATACCATAATCAAGAGGAATTTATCCCAGGGATGCAATGATGGTTCAACATATGCAAATCAATAAACATAATACATCATATAAACAGAATGAAAGAATAAGACCATATAATCATCTAGATAGATGGAGAAAAAGCATTTGTTAAAATTCAACATCCATTCATGATAAAGACTCTCAACAAATTAGGTTTAGAAGGAAAGTATCTTAATACAATAAAGACTGTATATGACAAACCTACACCTAACATCATACTGAATGGGGAAAAGCTGCAAGTGTTTCCCTAAGAAGGGGAACAAGACAAAGATGCCCATTCTCACCCCTTTTATTCAACACAGTGCAGGTAGTCCTAGCCACAGCAATTAGACAAGAGAAAGAAATAAAGGGAATACAAATTGGAAAGAAGGAAGTCAAATTGTCCTTGTTTGCACATGACATGATTTTTACAAAGAAACCTAAAGACCACCAAAAAACTCCTAAACCTGATAAACAAATTCAGTAAAGATGCAAGATACAAACTCAACATACAAAAATCAGTAGCATTTCTATACAGTAACAACAAACCTGCAGGAGAAGAAATCATGAAAGCTATCCCATTTACAATAGCAAAAACAAACAAACAAACAAAAAACCCAAAAACAAACAAACAAAAAAAACTAGGAATAAATTTAACCAAAGAGATGGAAGATCTATACAATGAAAACTATGAAACATAAAGAAATTAAAGAAGCACAGTTCATGGATTGGAAGAATCAGTATCATCAAAATGACTATGCTATACAAAGTGATCTACAAACTCAAAGCAATCCCCATCAAACTAATGACATACTTCACGGAAATAGAAAAAAAAATTCTAAAATATATATGGAACAACAAGAGACCTCAAATAGCCAAAGCAATCCTGAGCAAAAAGAACAAAGTGGGGGACGGGGAGGTATCACACTCCTTGACTTCAAAATATACTACAAAGCTATAGTAATCAAACAGCATGGTACTGGCACAAAAACTGACACATAGATCAATGGAACAGACTAGAGAATTCAGAAATAAATCCATGTACCTACAGCCAACTGGTTTTTGACAAAGAAACCAAAAACACACATTGAGGACAGGACAGTCTTTTTAATAAATGGTACTTGGAAAACTGAAGACTCATCTGAAGAAGAATGAAATTAGACCTGTATCTCTCACCATATAACAAAATCAACTGAAAATGGATTAAAGACTTAAATGTAAGACCTGAAACTATAAAACTTCTAGAAGAAAAACACAGGGAAAACACTTCAGGACATAACATTGGGAAAAGATTTTATGAATGAGACTTCTACAACATAAGCAACAAAAGCAAAAATAAACAAATGGGATTATATCAAACTAAAACATTTCTGCACAGCAAAGGAACCACCAACAGAGCAAAAATACAACCTGCAGAATGGGAGAAAATATTTGCAAACTATTCATCCAACAAGGGATTAATATCCAGAATACACAAAGAACTCAACTCAATAGTTTAAAAAAAAAAATCTGATTAAAAACCAGGCAAATGTACTGAATAGACTCAAAAGAAGTCTGTAATTACTCAAAAGAAGACAAGTGGCAAAAAAAATATGAAAAAATGGGCTTTTAAGATGGCGACGGGTCTGGAGCGGCCGTGCCAGGAGACAGCGCGACCCTGAGAAGTGTGCGCTGTGATACCAGAGTACTATTTGCATTTCCAAGAGCAACAAAAAACGAATAAATCTTTCAACAACGAACCTACAACGACAAACAAGCAACAACAGGTTTGAGGTTTTAGGGCTGACACAAAAGAAGACTCCTGAGAGCGCCCAA
>NW_007729700.1:177567-198834 GCF_000696425.1 Galeopterus variegatus
AAGCAAATGGAGGGGACACACTTGGGTGGGAGGGGGGAGAGGGAGGAGGGAGGGAGGTTTCGGTGATGGGACATAATAATCAACTACATTGTATATTGACAAAATAAAAATAATAAAAAAATTAAAAAATAAAAAAAAATGTTCAACATCACTAATCATCAGAGAAATGTAAATCAAAACCACAATGAGATATCATTTTACCCCAGTTTGAATGGCTATTACAAAAAGACAGAAAATAAACGCTGACAAGGATTCAGAGAAAAGAGAACTCTTACACATTTTTCGTGGGAATGTAAATTAGCACATACAGCCATTATGAAAAAAAGTATGGAGATATCTTGAAAAACTACAGACAGAACTGCCGTAAAATCCAGCAATCCCACTACTGGGTATATAGTCAAAGAAATGGAAATCAACATGTCAAAGGGAGAGAGGAAGAGTAGGGGGAAGGGAACAAGACATAGGGAGACCATGGTCAATGGACAGAAAATTATACAGATAGGAAGAATAAGATCTAGACCGCAATACAGGGAGACTATAGCCAACAACAAATCACTGTATAACTTTCATTAGCTAGTGAAGAGGATATTGAATGTTCCCAACACAAAGAAATGACAATTGTTGGAAGTGACAGACATGCAAAATACCCTGATATGATCCCTGTTCACTGCATAAATGTACCCAAATACCATATTGTACTCCATAAATATATACGACTATCACGGGTTAAGAAAAAAATAATTTAAAAAAAAATTCAGAGACAGAAGTAGATCAGAGGTTACCAGAAACAGGCGGAAGGGACAATGAGAAGTTACTGCTTAATGGGTACAGAGCTTATGCTTAGGATGAAAAAAAATTTTGTAAATAGATAGAGGTAGTGGTTACACAGCATGTGAATGTAATTAATTCCATGCAACTGTATGCTTAAAAATGCTTAAAATGGAAATTCTTATGTTATATAGGTTTTACCACAATAAAAAAAAGAAAGAAAAAGGAAGGCTGCATCACAGATATTTTGTGAGAGGAAAATAAGTAAATAGAAGTGACATAGATCATTCCTAGTTGAAAAGTAATTCAAATAAGTTAGACAATCAATGTGAAGGCGTTTTAGTAAAACTTTAACTTATTTTACTTTTAAAAATATGCACAACCCCATAGCAACCAGCTGTCCCCCCCCCCCGCCCCAAAAAAAGAATAATAAAAATATGCAAAGGAGCGTTATGGTCAACATACATGTCTGAATAAATCTAAAAGAACTTCAATAAGCATAAAATTAAAAAATTTAAGTGACAATACACCATTGCTTTTTATTTTTACTGGAAGCATTTTTTCCCTTTAATGAAATACATCTTATGATCTGTGGTGTCTTGGATTAGATGAAATACGATACTTCAGACTTCAGAGAACTTGTGAGTAATGTGAGAAGATAAAGTTCTGGAGCTTTTGGCTTCAGTGGAAAAGTGTGTGAGCACGTGCGTGGGAGGAGGAGAAGGCAGGCCAGCCAGAGAGCAAGAGGAGGAAAGAGTTCAGTTCTACACTACCAAGTCCTCCTGGCACTTCCTTCTCTTTTCTTTTCAGAACTCACAGTGCCTAGAACGTTGATAAATATTTTATTTGAACTGATTCACTGATTAAAGATCTAGTCAAAGTAAGCCTCTCTCTTCCTATGCATAACTACTTATTCACCACGTACTTTTGCAAATTTCAGCTGAAGAAAGAAGCAAAAGCTTTTTTATACAACTTTAGAACCTACAATTAAATCATGATTAAGAGTTTGGTGGGGGCCACTCTGCTCCTCTGCTTGGCAGCTCTGTTCCCCCACCTTGGAGCACCCACCAGAACAGCCCTCTCTTCCTTTGTGTTCTTCATCTTTAGCCTGCACTCCAATTAAGACCAATTACTTCCCTTCAAGATCATAAACCAAAACTTTTTAGCCATTCTCATACAATTTTAGATTTGAAAAGAATTTTGGTTTGTTTAATACAAGCACATCATTGTACAAAGATGAGGAAACTGGGGGCAGAGATTTTTAAGAATGGAAAAAGACAAGCATGAGCTTTGAAATTAGACGGTGTTTGGGGTTGAACTGAGTCCCCTTGAAAGATACATTCAACTTCCTAACTCCCCGTATTTGTGAACATGTCTTTATTTGGAAACAGGGTCTTTGCAGATGTAATCAAGTTAAGATGAAGTCACACTGGATCAGGCACTCATCCAATACAGCGGGTCCTCAATTTAGGATGATTGTTCAAATTATGATTTTTCAACTTTACAATGTAACCCTATCATAAATCAAGGAGCACCTGGACTTAAGATGTTTCGATTTAGGATTTTGCGACTTCACAATGGGCTTATTGGAGTATTAAATGCATTACCAACTTACGATCAACGTATAATGGGTTTACTGGGATGTAACCCCACAGTAAGTCAGGGAACATCTACTTGGTGTTATAAGAAGGTATGCTGAACAGAGACCCATAAAGGAGAAGATCACGTGAAAACAGAGCACATAGAGACACAAGAAGAACGCCTGTGATGGCAGACACAGAGATTGGAGTCCTGCAGCTACAAGCGAGGAATGCCAAGAATTGCTGGCAGCCACCAGAAGCCCGGAAGAGGCAAGGAAGGACTTCCCTACAGGTTTCAGAGGGAGGGGAGCCCAGCTGACACCCTGATTTCAGACTTCTAGCCTCCAGAACTGTAAGGCAACAAATTTCTGTTTTAAGCCTCCCAGTTTGTGGCACTTTGTTACGGCAGCACTAGGAAAATAAAACAGATGGAAAGGAATACAAAAAACTGTTTCAGCCATTTACTAGCTTGGTGACCTTTAGCCAAATGTTTATCCTCAAAGAGCCCCAAGTCCTTTACTTGTAAAAAGTGGGCACATACAAGGATTTGTGGTTTCTCCACTTCCTGTTCCCTCCAGCTTGGCCTGGCTGTTTCCTCTCTCCTCTTCTCTTCCACGAGGCTGGCTCACTTCCGGTCACGTTCCAACCCCCTACAACTCTGCATCTGCCCTTCCCCACTCCCTTCAACTAAGGCCAGTTCTGTCACTTCATTTGGCATCCCCAGGACATCACACCTCTGATACCACCCACCAGCCCTCTCTGGGGCTTTTCTTCCTATCTCTCTGAGTGTTGTTCCATCTCATGCTCCCAGACCTGACATGCCTCAATTCAGGCTCTCACTTTCTTGTTAGATTCTTGCCCCTAATCTCTTTGATGTTTTCATCCCCTCTAATCCATTCACCATCCTGCCACCATCATGAGCTTTCTAGAGCTTGTCTCCAACTAGGGCACTCCCTTGCCTTAAATCCTTCCATGGCTTCCCACCTCCTCGCAAAGCTCCTTGCTCCGAACAACCTGGACCCCATCTACTCCATCGCCTGCTACTGCCCTCACCCCCAATGCTCCAGGAAGACATGCTTTTGTGTTTAAGGAATGTATTAACTCAAAAAAAATTTTTTAATGAACCTCTCATACTTTTAAAATATTTTTATTGTGGTGAAATACATATATCTCAAAATGTGCCATTTTAACCATTTTTAGGTGTCTAATCCATTGACCTTAATTACATTCAAAATGTTGTGCAAACATCTCCACTATCTCTTTCTAAAACATGCTCTCTTTTTTGTGTCTTTGCACATATTATTTTCTCTGCCCCTAAAATGCTCCCTATTTCCAAGTCCCATTCATTTCAGTGGGTCAGTTCTAAGTGTCTCCAGCTCTTGCAAGATTACCCTGGACCTCATGACCCCAGCTGGGAAACATGCCGTGGCTCTGGGTATAACAATCTATGCACAATATCTACTGTACTAGAACACAGCCTATGGCTGGGCAATACCTTGCCTTCGTGTTCCAATCCTGTATCTTTCGCCCCAGCAGTCTCTGAAGGACTGTGTCCAGCACATAGCAGATGCAGGAAAGCAGACAGTTGAATTAAGGGAAAGAAAGAACCCAGTCTGGCCTCATGGTCTACCTTATACCTTGAGCTCTTTATTGTACATATTGCATTTATATGTCATGGCTTTTACCTACAAAGGTTTTTCTTTTTGAAAAACATAAAATGTCATCTTTCTAAAGAAATAAACTTCTGGCTCATACATAATCTACCTAAAGATTATTATTTGGAGCATGGTATAGAGAAAGTGTGTACAAATACACCATGTTTATGCAGGTGGGGCGCAAACGGTATTACAGAAGGAAGAACATATAATATCAGCTGCCCCCACCCAAAATTCAACCAGGAGGGAATATGCTAGAAAAGGAGTCTAAGATATCTGTTATTTACTCTGAATGATAACACTGTCTACCCAAGAAAGAATTTGTTAAAGTATAATCGAGCCCTAGAAGCTTCTCTGGAAAATAAAACTATATATACCTCCCTTACACAGTCTTCAAAGAGGGTTTAAGACCACAACAGGAATAAGAAACCTCAGTCTCTAAGATTTGTTTTATTTAAGCACAAACAAGAGGAAATATGCATCCCTTTTTTTAACCTAGAAACATAAAAAGAGATATAACATGTAGTTTAAAGTCTCTTTAGTGGTAATATCCAAAGAGGTCACAAGATAAAGATATTTTTCCCCTTTCAAGTCTGTGCCTGGGCTCCCACTCTCTATGCCTTGTTCTTCATTTCTGGATGTAACAAAATCCCAGGACAGTTGGAGAATATTCAGAGGTCCCCACACCAAGGTGGCTTCTCTTCAGGAGACTCGAAAGACAAAGCATCCAGTGAAGNTACAAAGGTTTTTCTTTTTGAAAAACATAAAATGTCATCTTTCTAAAGAAATAAACTTCTGGCTCATACATAATCTACCTAAAGATTATTATTTGGAGCATGGTATAGAGAAAGTGTGTACAAATACACCATGTTTATGCAGGTGGGGCGCAAACGGTATTACAGAAGGAAGAACATATAATATCAGCTGCCCCCACCCAAAATTCAACCAGGAGGGAATATGCTAGAAAAGGAGTCTAAGATATCTGTTATTTACTCTGAATGATAACACTGTCTACCCAAGAAAGAATTTGTTAAAGTATAATCGAGCCCTAGAAGCTTCTCTGGAAAATAAAACTATATATACCTCCCTTACACAGTCTTCAAAGAGGGTTTAAGACCACAACAGGAATAAGAAACCTCAGTCTCTAAGATTTGTTTTATTTAAGCACAAACAAGAGGAAATATGCATCCCTTTTTTTAACCTAGAAACATAAAAAGAGATATAACATGTAGTTTAAAGTCTCTTTAGTGGTAATATCCAAAGAGGTCACAAGATAAAGATATTTTTCCCCTTTCAAGTCTGTGCCTGGGCTCCCACTCTCTATGCCTTGTTCTTCATTTCTGGATGTAACAAAATCCCAGGACAGTTGGAGAATATTCAGAGGTCCCCACACCAAGGTGGCTTCTCTTCAGGAGACTCGAAAGACAAAGCATCCAGTGAAGACTGGGCCTCTCAACCACAGCAAGACAGACATTCTGAGTGCATAATTCTTTTGTGGGGGGTTGGGGGAGAGCCTGTTCTGGGAAACATCCAGGCTTTACCCACTAGATGTTAGTAGCAGCCTCGCACCCACACCCCAGTGACAACCAGACACCGAATGCCCACAGGGGGACAAAAGTGCCCCAGATTCAGAACCCCTGACTTAAGGCAAGACAGCGTCTAAAAGGACAAACAGCTGATACCTGCTGTCAGACACTGATGACCTTCAGACAAAAGGATGCAGTGGCAAGGCCCATGGGAACCTGAGATGCTTCCGGCTGTAATTTTCCCACATGCGCCCATGGGGAGAAGAGTCAACCCTTACAGGAAGTGTGTCAAGGAAGCAGGGAACAAAAAAGCTAAGGAAACATGATCCGCTCCATTTGGAGGAAGACCCAGGAAACTCAAGAGCTAATTGGGCAACGTCAGGGTTATTAAAGAGGGCAGGACACAGAGGAGGAGGGAAGGGGGTCACACTGAGGCCAAAAAGGGGAAGGACGGATTGGGAGCCAGACCAGGAGCTGAGTGCTCCTGGGACTCAGCTATGAAAGCAGGGCCCTGCACAGTGGTCAATGTCCCACCTGAGAAGAAGGGTCACCTCCCAAACTCACTTCACAGAAAGAGTGGAGAAGGAAGAAAAGATTGCCAAAGTAGAACACACTAGTATCTTTAAATTCTTTACTTGTTCCTTCCAGATATTTCTAAACTGGTCCTTAAATCTTTTTCATCATTAAAAAAAAAAAAGAGGGGAAAAAAAATCAATTACTTCAGAGTCATCTCCTCTCTCCACCTTTCCACCCCCTAAAAATCAAGAGTAAAGCTAGTAATTGGTGTGCTCCACAAAAGAGAGACAAAGGTCAGCCATGGGGAAATTTGGGGATCCCCAGAGAGGAAGTCTCTTCCTTCCTTAAAATTTCCTCTCTAGGAATATGTATATTTACATCTCTTCAATTCTGCTCTGATTTTTATTTTGTAAACCATAGATATGTTCACTGTTTAAGACTTTGCAATCATGAAAAACTTTTAAGAAGTGATGATTACTTACATCTCTTCAATTCTGCTCTGATTTTTATTTTGTAAACCGTAGATATGTTCACTGTTTAAGACTTTGCAATCATGAAAAACTTTTAAGAAGTGATGATTACTTCCCTAAAGGAAGTGGTAATGACACATAGAGAAATCAAAAGGGGTAACACAATGAAAAGACCAACTATGAGCTAAGGAATTTCAGTTTGATTTTTCAGTCTTTTTAGAGGTTCAAAATGACAGTATTAAACTAAATGTCAGATTTTTTAATTGCTGAAATCACCAGAAATAACCAAAGGTGCTATAAAACAGGGCTGCATCTTCTCGTATATTACAAAATTCTTCAGAGGAAGAAAGATTCTACATATCTAACATTTGGGAAATTATCCTTATTCATAGAAGGGAAGAGAAAATGTAACAAAGGACAGCAGCTGCAAGACCACTGGTGCTGGCCAGCAACTGCAAAGACAAAATGGAATGTTCAGGTCCAAGTGGCACATAAATAATCAACAAACAACCCCCACGGTAAAACCCTTGACCAAGAAAGAAGTTATGCCTTGAATGATTAACCTGTTCTATAACATCCACTACCAGAGTGAGATGTTGTTGTCCCAAACCACTGGCTTGAGGATTGAGATACGAGTGCTAGTCACAGCTTAGGATAACTAAACTTTGTGATTTGGGAACATCACACATTCTTCCAGCCTCAGTGTTTTCATCTATAAAATCAACTGGTGTATGAACTAGTACTTACCAGTTTCTTTCTTTTTTTCTTTCATTCATTCATTCAGTCAGTTAGTCAGAAAATAAATACTGTTTTTGCGGAGCCATAAACGTCAAGCACTATTCCAGGTGATTCTGGAAATGGCGGTGAACAAAAAAGATAGACTAATATTCCCTAATGGAACTTACATTCCAGATTCTGAAACTTATTATAATCAGCGTTTTCAAACTACGGGTTGTGAAATCCACTTAGCAGTGCCAGATGAGCATTTCAAAAAGAAGAAATGGAATAGAATAGTATAAAATGTGAGAGCATATCACACATGGTAAGGATAACTTCTGTTTCATAAAATTTTGCTTCAGTTATCGATAGGTATTTTGTATTTATGAGAATTGTGGGTCAACAGGTATAAGGCATTTCTGAGTTTGGGTTGGTCATGCCAAAACAGTTTAAAAGTCCTTGACAAAAGACTGCTTTTTGTTCCAGCCACTGGCTTTCATCCTAGCCCTCACTCCCATGGCTTCCTTACATCCTGCCCATAGATTAAATTTCATTACTTTCTCATTTGCCCCATGATGATATTTTAGATAAACAAAGTACATATTTATTTCAGATCAGTGTTCCCAACTTTCTGAGTAGAATGCCTTTTTATGTCAGTCCTTTTTTTCTGCACTACTTGTCTGCTAATTCAGCAAATGCATAGAGGCCGAAAGCCACATGAACATTTAAATGGGTTCATAATGCACTGGTGCTAAGAGCTTCCATATAGAAATACAAAGAGTACAAACACACAAAAGACATATTATTCATTCCATCTACACACAATGCTTGTGGCTGAAACAGGTTCACAGGCTTCTTATGCCCCGAGGGGTCCCTGGCACCAAGACCAGTAATCACTGTTCTAGGTCTCCACTTTTATTTGTCTATTTTAGAACCACTGTGTTCTTACCAGATGACTACTTATGGTGGTTTTTGCTTGTTTTAATGCTCACTCCCTGTCCTTTCTTTTAATCAATGCAAACTATTAAATTTGAGCATGCGTAGGTGCATGAGTTTGTTTTTAATTGTTGTTCATTTGCTTGTTTATCTTTTTTTTTTAATCCCCTTACTCCAGACTCCTTCAGACAGCTACCAGGAATTGTGAAGATAATTTTTCAAAGCATGCCTTGAGGCATACCCAACCCTACAACTGCCTTTGCTTTGACAGAAAACATCCAAAGGCAGCCATGACTGTACCTGGGAAAGTGAAAGAAAGTGAAACAGAAAAGTAGAAGAGAACTAAGAGAGGCAACATAAATCTTCCTGGGAACGTCAAACCCTAGTATACTCACTGCCAAGGTCTACCTGAGATCACACAACTGCAGCCCTGGCTTCTCAAAGGTTTTTATGGTCCCTTGTCACTTAGGCTTTACTCTATTCTCAAGCTACAACCTCCCCACTGGGTGTGCAGCTCTTACACATAAAGTATTATTATATCTTACTATATTACACATAAGTTAGAATGCATAATTTCATTCTTTCAGGGGCTGGGCAAAGGGGCAGCCCAGTCCCTTTTACCCACTGAGGTCCAAGGTGAGCCACATAGACGAGGGAAGGTCAGCACAGAAGGAAGCTTCCAGGCAATCTGACGCCCCCAACAGACATCCAGCTGTTGCCCATCAGCCCCCAAGAGACCAGCTCTACCTCCTGTTATCTTCAACACTGTTCCCTTCCTGGAAATCCAAACTGCACACCCCCAAAGGTGGCTATCAAGAGCAACCAAGTGCTAGAGGAAAGTTGCTTCAGCATCTCTTTGTTGTCAGCAAATATACAAACCTAAATACTTATAACTAGGTGTGTCATGCTGTTGGTTTTTTTTTGTTTGTTTGTTTGTTTTGTTTTTACCATTTTTTCCCCTAAACTACTCATTCTTTAAGCTTAAAAAGAACAAAATGTGGCCTATTCTTCATTAACAAGGGAAAAGTTAACTTCTGGGAAAACGTGGATGTTTCTCCAGCAAGTTACATAGGAGGTCACTTAGCCATTGCCCAGCACTGGCTGCCTCGGGCTCTGTGCTGCCTTGTGCTGATAAACTAACATCCTCCCCGAGAGCAGCTCCTGGCTCCAGGACAATCTCAGGTTCCTGGCCTCCAGAACAATCTCATGCTGGTACATGTGAAAGAATAACTGCTCCAGAGGTACAGAAATTTCAAGTTTTCTTTTAAAAAAACTCTTGCCTAAGTATTTCTGTAAGTTGCTGTCAGTATTCCATAACAAAATCTGGAACATTCATTAGCAATACCTTCAATTTAGTCAAGGTCTCAGATGCTTAACCCTCACTTTACCAAACAAAAATCAGGGGAGTCTTCATAAATTACATAGGCAACTAGAAGCCAAGGCCTTCAGATTCCTCCTTTTTTGTTATTTAACAGCTCAACGAACTCAAAGTGATCAGAAGAACTCTAATGATCATATAAATAGTACTAACTTTAAAATCTAACTTCACAGTATACATTACTTGTATTTAATGAGCCATCTCTTTACTTTAAATCTAGAACAGTTTCAACCAGTTACAACACAGCAACACCCTGAAATGTCATTAATAGTTTTAAAGACAGGCAAACCCAAGTTATGTCTAGGTTTGATTACAGCAAAGTTAATTTTACGAAATTACTAGTTACCAAATTTCTGAAGAGTAGGTGATCCAGGTGGCGATGAATTTCCAGTAGGAGACAAGTAGAGATAGCTTTTGTTCACTCCCGTATCAAAATCAAACGGGGACTGGTAGTCCTCATATAAGTCCATCTCTCTACCATCCATTCCAGACAAACGCAGGACGCATGGCTTTCTAGCCAACTGATGTTCCTCAGCGGAGCACCACTTGGGCCATATTCCCTTCACACAATGCCACCTCCCTGAAGAAATCAAGCCCAGGGTTTAATGGCCCTGGCTTCCAGGCTCAGGTGCAGCATTTCCTTCTGGGAGCCTTCACGCCCTCATGACAAGCAGACCTATTTAATAGATGACTTATTCCGAGCAACCTTAGGAGGGGCACTGTTCGCCACCTGTCGTTAATTTCGGTCAACAGTGAACAACCAGGCGGGGGAGCAGAGCTTTCTTCGGTAAACAAAGGAGGGCCTGGTTCTGCAGTATCGCTCAGATGTACAAACAGTTCAAGCAGACCTCAGAAACTGGCACAATTACAACCAGAAACTACAATTTATTTTTCTAAACAGCTGACCACAACTGCACCAGGGCAGACTTAATCTTCTAGGACAAGGAAGGATTACCAGTCAGTAATCTCCGGCAAATGCCATCTGGGTGATACTTTTTTTCCAGCCTGGATTACAGGAGAATTCTGAAAGCCAAGCTTCCTGGTTTAGCAATCAGCTTTCTAACCATAACTGAGTACAAACATAAAGTTATATTACCATTATTACTTTATCTAAAGTACAGTCTGGCTGAATGTCACAAAAATTTCAATCTGACTTCTTTCTTTTTCTTTTTTGAAAAAATAGTGTTTCAGTTACATGCACCGAAAAGAGAAGACTCAACTTGGAAGTTAAAGTCCCCAGGTATTCCCACAGCTTCCTTGTTTGACTAAGGACACGGCAAGAAGACTCAACTTGGAAGGTAAAGTCCCCAGGTATTCCCACGGCTTCCTTTTTTGACTAAGAACACGGCTCTGCAGATGCTGCAATAAACCTGTGTGCAAACCGCCCTGAAGAGTGACTAGGCCACAGTTAGCTTGTAAATAAGATTTCTAAGTCCATCAAATTCATTTCCTTTGAGACAAGTCTCTTAGCAGAACATTGCTATGCTAACTATGGCCTTTGCTCAAGCGATGGCAATTGCAGCCCCTGCTGGTTCTAATACGAAGTACTGAGGTAAAAATAAACAGGACCCTTTCCCCCTTAGGTGGCAATGGTCTGTCACTGCATAACAAAGAAAGGCAGTGTGATACCTTTTCAAATCTACCTGCTAATAGGAAGCCTAATATATTTTAAGCATTTAAGTTAGTGTGTGTCTAAGTGTGTAAAATATATATGCACCAAGATAGTCTATATCCATCTCAACTCATGAGTGATTTTTTAATTTTTCTTTTTGTTAGTCTCATGTACTCTATTTATGGGAAGTCTTTATCTTATTTCTGTTTTTTTAAAAGTCTATTTTTAACAAAAAAAATCTATCTGGATTTTTCTCCTAAAAGGTACCAAAATTTGGACAACTATAAATGTTGTTTACTCTATATTTAGAAATAAAATAAATGGTTTGTTTTTTATTATTATATGAAAGAATGAACCGTCTGGTGTCTTGAAATCCACGGTGTCTCTCACTGATAGGACAGGCATCAGAGTTATATCCCTGGACTAGAGTGTAGGTCATGGGGTACATGGCCCTTTCCTGTCTCTCTGCATTAGGTCACCGAACACTGGCAGGAAATGCATTTCTCCCTGACTTTACTTGTTCCCCCTCTTAGCGTCACAGGTATTTGAAGGGAGTAACACTGACAAAGATACAGTGTAAGCCACAGCCACCTCCACACTTCTCACCCTCTCTCAACCCCATGTCCTTGACCTTTGGCATTGACACCCATGTACACCCTCCACCTGAAATGCCACTTTTTCTCTGCTTGCCAAAGTCATTCATCCTTCCAGACTCAAGACAGAAATGCCACCTCTTCTCAGAAGCTCTCCCAGATTCTGTCCCCTGTCCTCCCCGAGCAGCAGCACACAGAATGTGAAGTGCCCCCAGCCCATGTGTGCCGCTCCAGTCCCCCCACCAGGGCTCTCTACTGGAGCAGCTGCCCTGAAGATTCAGCTCATAATCAATGTGGAGGGAAAAACAAATGGCTTATGTAGACATGACATGTCTTATTCATAAATGTGAGGATTTAGAATTTAAGAAACCATCTACCATTTTTACTCCACTGGCTTAGGTACACTTTCAGGACTATGATGTAACATCCTGGCTCTTTGAACTGTTTACATCTCCAGTCAGATGCCTCTCAGTCAAGACACTGTAGCCTGTGAGGAAAGTGAAAACAGAGAACCAGAGGTGGGGAAAGCATGGAATGGGCTAACGAAATACAGTTAACAATTCAATTGACTCAAGATTCACATACAAAGTAGACAGGAGTTAAAGAAATAAAAAATGGAAATGTAGCTTTGGGGAAGACCACTAACGATCTTGAGTGACCAGTTTTTACACTTTACCAATATACTGTACAAAACAAACAAACAAACAAAAAAATGAGAGGTTTTGGAGCCAGGCAGAGACAGTATAAACGTAAGTTTTACAAAGAGGACTCTGGAAACGGTGTACAGTATGCACTGTAGGTGTAAAGAGGCTGTGGTACAATCCAGGCAAGAAGAAGGGAAGTCTGGGTAGCAGTTGCAGCTATTTTTCTTCCCTGCTGTGGGCTAGGTGGCCCGAGGAAGAACCGGAAAGATTTGGTCTTGTCCTACTGGACATTTCCACATGACTGTTCCAAAAGTACTTTGAAATCAACATGCACAAGACTGAACTCACTTGTTTTCCTCAGGATGTTCTTATCTCTAAATTGGCCATCTTGAGCCTCCAAGGCCTGACCCAAGCATTCTCGCTTTATAAGGAAGCACACTGAAAGTGGCCACCCAAGCTGTGCCATATGCCTTCCATCCTTCTCTTTTCCAGTGTCACTGACCACATCATACTTCAGACCTACCTGGAGTAGTCCAGTAGAGACCAGGCCAAACAACAACGTGGTGTGTGGTCATCTGCTGTCTTGTCTATTTGGCACCCTCTTTCCCTTGAGGAATTCCACCTCACTGCTCCACAGGGTTCCAGGGAGAGTGGGAGAAGTGACCATAGTTCCCACCTATTCCCTGGCCTTAGACATGAGCCTGAGCTTCAGATCTGGCCCACGCACAAACCCCATCCCCTTCCTCACAGGGACTGGCCTTAGGTTAGACATCTGATGTGACAGTGCCAATCAATGCCTTCCCTGATGTTTACTCAATGAGTAATGGAAGAAAGTGACTCTCCCTATAGCCTGAGTTGTTGGTTGCTGGTTTAGAGGGGAAGTGGGCTCCTTTCCTCCCCATGCCAACAGGCAAGAGAACCAGTGCTGAGACTGGGAAGGGACAGAAGGAGAGACAGAGACAGGTGAAGGAAGGAGCAAGTGGCATCTGAGCCCCTGCATCCAGCTACCGTTGGCTTCTTAGTTATTAAACAAATAAATTCTGCTTCACTTATGGATGGAGTTGGATTCTATCATTTCAATAGAGAGAGTCCTACATTACCTACTTCCCGACCATATTTCCCACTACTTCCCAACCATGTTTCAGCCAAACTTGATTTTCCTTTTTCTTGGACACATGCTAAACTTGGTCTAGACAATTTTCTCAAACTAGTCTCCCTGCATTTTTACCTGTCAAATCTCTTTCACTTATCAAGCTCTACTTAATAAGTTACATACGAATGGTATATGTACAAGGGATGTTCATTGTAGATACTATCTGATGTAGAAAAAACGACAATACAAATGCCTACTAAAAGTGGATTATTTAAATGCTAAAAAGAACATTCACGTTATAGAAAAATATGCAAACATTAACATGATGATGTAAAAAAAAATACATCTTTTAACATGAAAAGATATTCTTGATACATTCAGTAATCAAAGCAGGTTGTATTTTAGGATCCATATGTGTAATTGGAGAGAAGGAAACCAGCCAATCAAAAGAAAGAAAATGGGCAGGAAGAAAAATCCACGGCATACAACCCCAGAAAAGTGCTCATGCACTGCAGAGCCAGCAGAGGGCGGCCACAGAAAGCTCAGAAATCAACTCAGTGCAGCTGGTAAATTGTGTAAAATGGCAATAACCCATTAGACCACTCTTGTTAAAGCAAATAGAAATGGGAGTATATACAACTGACTATAAAGAAAATTGTCTGTCTGCCTATTAACACATCCCTCAAATATGTCAGCATTCTCCCCAAATTTGAAAGACTTTTAAGGGATAGTCTGATTTAAAAGCTGTAAGACATACAAAATTTACTTGGAGGACCCCTGAAGAGTATCTCAGAGAGACCATGTGGCTGCCCAAGAGGACAGGCACTCAGACCACGTAAATGTGTCACGGTGACACCGCAGCCAGCTTGAGAGGCTCTGATTAGCCAAATATGGGACAATTGAAGAGCCAAAATAATTAAGGATAGCAATAAATTAGACACTGTTTGGCAATATTGGAATCCAAGAGTCCACACAAAAAATAGACAAAGAGGGAGAAGGAAAACTCTCAATTACAGAAGAATGCCATCCTGACCATCATTGTAAAGATTCAGGCAAGATAATCAATGGATGCTAAATCTAGGGAGAAATTTTGATAAAAAATGGGATATTTATATGGTCTTAAAAGTGCCTACCCACAAGCAGATAGACGAGTGTTCTCAAACATGACACTCTGAACACCTACTTAGCGTTCAAGCTAAGAAGGCAGAACCTGAATCCAGGAAGAACCTGATCATGAGGAAACATCAGACAAATCCTAAAATGAGGAAGGTTCTATTTTTAAAAAGGGGAGATGGCTGCATTCTTCATAAACATCAATGGCATAAAAAACAAAGACTGTGAAAATGATCCATGTTAAAGGAGACCAAAAAGATACAACTAGAAATCATACCTGATCCTAGAATGGGTCCTATACTGAAGGAAAAAAAAGAAATCCTATAAAGGACATTACCAGGTCAGTTGAAAAAATTGGACTACGACTGCAGATTAGATAAAAATCTTGTATCAATTTCAAATTTATTGAAGTTGACAACTGCACTGTGGTTATATATCGAACTAGCTGCCTTCTTAGAAAACACAAACTGAACTATTTAGGGGCAAAGGACCATAATGTATGCACCAAAGGGGATATGGTCTGAGAAATGCATCACAGGCAATTCTGTTGTTGTGTGAACATCATAGACTGCACTTACACAAACCTAGATGGTATAGCCTACTGCAAACCTAGGCTATATGATACAGTCTATTGCTCTGACCACCACTGTATATATGGCCTGTCGTTGAAATACTAAGTACTATGCACATGTAGATGTACATACACACACACACACGCACACACGCACGCACGCACGAATGATAAAACGGATGGGGTAAAATGTTAACAGTAAGTGAAACTAAGTAGAGAATGCAGGTGCTTTTTGTACTATAGGGTGAGTATCCCTTACCTGAAATACATGGGACCAGAAGTGTTCCAGATTTTGGATGTTTTTGGATTTGGAAATATTTGCATAATACATACTAGTTGAACATCCCTAATCTGAAGATCCAAAATCTGAAATCTGAGTGTCATGTCAGTGCTCAACAAGTTTCAGATTTTGGCGCATTTCAGATCTGGGATTTTCAGATGAGGGGTGCTCAACCTGTATTCTTATTCTTGCAATCTTTCTGTAAATTCGAAGAAGGTTTTATGGGCTGGCCGGTTAGCTCACTTGGTTAAGAGCGCAGTACTGATAACACCTAGGTCAAGGGTTCAATCCCTGTACTGGCCAACTATTAAAAAAAAAAAAAAATTATTTGGAAAAGGTTTTTAAAAAATGACCAAGAAGAACTCCTCTGCATTAGATTTAGCAGCCTTGAGGGAGCCAGAGCAAAAAGGAGCAGGCCACCTCTCATGGCAACAATGAAGGGCACTGGCCTAAAAGGACTGAGCCACACAGGCTCAACTTAGTTACACAGGCACATCCCAGTTCCCGGCCACTTGTGAAAACTGAAAGGATTCACTCCATCTTCTACTGAAGAAGCAGCTGACTTACACAGTAAAAGAAGTCTCACCATCACATCCTTTCCTGGTCACATCCTCCTTGTGAAAGGCCAGAAAGAACCATATTCCAAAGTCAGGATGAGAGGGTAGAAGGGTGAGAGTTTACCGAACACCTCCTTCACCCCACCCACCCTGCTGTGGATTGAATGTGCCCCCCAAACTCATAGACACTTAATCCCCACTGTGACACTGTTAAGAGGACGGGAAATCCTATTATGGTAATTGAAAGGTGGGGCCCTTAGGAGGTGATTGGATTGTGAAAACTGCCCAGGTGAATGGACTGATCCATTCGTGGAGTAGTGAGCGTGGTTCTGATGGCTTTGAAAGGACAGCAAGTGAGGAGTTAGCTCTCTCTTGTTCAGCCATTTCACCATGTGACACCCTGCAACACCCTGCGATGCTGTAGAGTCACTACCAAAGAAGGCCCTCACCAGATGTGTTCCCTGGACTTTGGACTTCCCACCCTCCAAAACAGTAAGAAATAAATTTTATTTCTTTATAAATTATCCAGTTTCAGGTATTCTCTTATAAAGCAACAGAAATGGACTAATACACGCCCCCACCCCACTGTGCCACAATAAACAAACCTCAACTTTAAAAAAGTACTTAATTTTAAATATGAAACTCAATTTAAAATCACAAGGGTAAATGTTCCTTTATTTACATAATTTCTCAATTAATCTTCAAAACCTCAATGAGGTCAACGCTATGCTTATTCCTATTTTTGAGATGGGAAACAAGGCAAAGATTGTTTATGTAAACATGTCTTTGGACATAAAGACAGAAGAGAAAGAGCTGGAATCTGAAACTAGGTAGTTGCTTCCAAAGCCTGGGTCCTCTCTGCAGCAGGAAAAATCACGACTGTAGTTTAGAACCAGGTGATAAACCAGCACTCCACATATGAGCGGGCTTCAAAAAGTTCATGGAAGATTCATATTATCTTTTAATTCTATTCTTCCATGAACTTTTTGAAGTATCCTCATACAAAGACCCCCCAGGATCACATTCCAATGCAGAACCTGCATGGCTAACAAGCCCCAGGTGATGAGAGGCTGCTGGTCCCGGACCACAGGATGGAGATCCACAGGGAAAGAGGACCCTGAATGGTAGGTGAAGGGTATGAACTTGGTTTTTATCACAATGAAACAGCAATATCCATTAGCATTTATTTAACCCTTACAGCAACATGGGGTCAGTGATGTTATCTACAATTTCCAGATGAATAAACATAAGGAACGAGGCATGCAGGAAAGCTGTAACTCTCCTCACACTGCATGGAAGCGAGGGGAGCTACCTCGAGTTGTTAGTGACTGGAGGGAGATGGAGCTCATTCTCACCTTGTGGGAAGCTGGTCTGCAGCGGGGAGATGGGAAATCAGCAACTGTCCAGCAGCAACACTCAGGTACTATGGACTGAACGGTGTCCCCCCAAACTCATAGGTTGAAGCCCTAACCCCCAATGTGACTATATTTGGAGACAGGGCCTTTAAAGAGGCAATTAAGGTCAAATGAGGTCATAAGGGTGAGGCCTAAATCCAATAAGACCAGTGTCCTTATATGTGTCCCCCCAAATTCATAGGTTGAAGCCCTAACCCCCAATGTGACTATATTTGGAGACAGGGCCTTTAAAGAGGTAATTAAGGTCAAATGAGGTCATAAGGGTGAGGCCTAAATCCAATAAGACCAGTGTCCTTATAAGAAGAGACACCAGGGATGTGCACACACAGAGAAAAGGCCAGGTGAGGACATAGCAAAGAGGTGGCCCCTGATGAGAGGTCCTATTAGGGGTGTGGGGGGAGGCAGTGAACGCCTGCAAATAGGAAGCCGGCTAAGGAGCCTGCAAAGGGCAGGAAATGCCCTTTAATGATGACAATGATGACAATAATTATGACTCACCCCTAAGGAACCCTTACTATGGGCCAGGCATTCTTCTATGCACCTCATACCAACATTGTGGGGTAGGTTTTCTCACTACCCCCATTTTACAGATGAGAAAACTAAGGCACACAGAAGTTAAGTAATTTGCCCCAGACATGTAGTAAGAGCCTTGCTCCAGTGCTCTCAAGAAGCAAAAACACATGGAAGAAAACCTTGAGTGACCAAGAATAAAGGGGGGAGAGAAAGTGGACAAGACCAAATGCCAGAGAGACTCAAAAAGAAGCCACTGGACTTGGAGCCCTGGTGATGTTCCAGAGAAGCTTTAGTAAGAGTGATGGTGGAAGTCAGACAAGGGGAGGGGAGGCCAGTGGAAGGGAAGGGTAGAAGTGAGTGAGAAGAAGCTAAAAAGAATTTTCAAGTGTGTGTTGGAAGAGCAAAGGAGGCCATGCAGAGGAAGGCACACAGTGGCACAGGCCAGGAGGGGACAGGGGTGGCAGCGCATGGGAAGACTCAGGGGTGGCCTTCAATTCCTGAGTTGAATAAAACTCAAAGAAATCATTTTGGCTGTCTTTTAAAAATGTATGTCAACCTTCAGATTAAAACCTTTACTTTACCAAGGTCAAGGGTTCAGATCCCCTAAGCCAGCCGCCAAAAACACAAAACAAAACAAACAAACTTTACATTAGAAACGTAGGAAATATTCCCTATGGGAATACCATTTCTTTTCCCCTTTATTTTCCACCACAAGGGAGAAAAAGTCTATGTGTCACAGTACTGTAAGGAAAAAACATCCTCTTGGGAGCCTCTGCTCCGGAATAAAAACACACAAACTAGCAGACATATTCAAATTATTTAGACCTAAATGCAAATACTCTTTAAAGTGATAAATGAGTTCTTAAAATGCACAAATCCAATTACTTGACCCATTGACTTGTGAAGAAATTCTCACTTGGCAGGAAACCCTAAGATTCTGGGTAGAATGTCCTGCTCAAAATAATTGAAATTACATTAATGTCAATAGTCAGGCCAAGGGCATTTTTTTTTTAAAGAAATGTTTTTCTGAAATATTAAAGAGCAAGAGTGACACACAGTAAGAATGAGACTCCCTCAGCTTAACTCCAAACCCGTTTTTGGTCGAGCCTTTAGCTGGGAAAGTCAGAACCTGTTGAGAAGTTTCAAGGATGCGTGAATTCTCTATCACAGGAAGTCAGAGACTGGATTCCAAAGTGTACGAACCCAAAAAGGTTTTGCTTTTTTGGTGTTTGTTTTTGTTTTCCTGCTACCCTAATGGTTCACAAAGCCAACAAGTTTAAACAAGGCATATGTGGCTATGTCACGACAGGCATACACCTGCCTGGCCTTTTCAATACGACAGTTGCTTAGAGTCTGGAATTATACTAATAATAATAAACAGAGACTGGAATAATGACTCAGTAATAAGAGAATGAAACCAGGCCATTCTGTCTAAGAGCATTAATGATGTATTTGAGAGCACAGTGGTCTCTATGGCAAAATTACTGGAAATAATGAAGGTTTCATCCAAGCTAAATGTTTCCAATTTGCTGAATGAGTTTAAGGAGAGCTCTGTAGGGGTGCATAAACACAACTGACTGTCAGAACCCTAAAAGGGATAAATGAACTGGTGAACCCAATTTTAATTTGGAAAAATTTCCACAGTGCTCACACAGCTATTCCTGGCACCTAGAGGCTCATATGAAACACTTTTCTTTAAGTGAATGGGGGTTTCTCTAGAACAGTGGGCACTTATTTTAAATTAATATTTGACCACAAACTTCAATCATCAGCAAGCTGAGGCATTCCAAACAAGCTCAAAATGCCACCAAGTCATACCTCTAGGCAGCAGAACTTGTTTTTAAACCGTAACAAGCTAATTAACTATACACAGTGGGTCAACCATTTAAAAAAATACACAACACAAATATTGCCAATTTTTCCCTAGATTTTATTAAGAAACAGAGTCTCATGCCAAAATTTATAGCATCTCTATCTGAACCTGCTACTCTGGTTAAGAAATGCCATTTCCAACTCCAAGTTTCACATACTTTCCTTTTTAAAGACAACAGTATATGCTACAAGTAAACTACAGAGTAGCCAATTATCTTGAAACCAAATGAATGTCTGGAAGGCTTCAAGACTGCCTCTTGGCACAAGACTAAAGACCTGACATTTATAAAATATCAGACTATAATAACAACTGTATTTATTACTGTGAAGGCTCCTTATTGACTTTTCTGAGTTTTATAAAACATCATTATAAACAGAAATTTACCAAAAAAAGCCAGCATATAATTTTATTTATTCCAGGAAGCTCTCTCAGTGTTAAAATAATAACATAACTCAAGTTGGATGGTAATGGAGCACAGGGTGGAAAAGTGCTTTTCTGAAAAGTATCCAGAACTATGAAACCATGCAACTACTATCATGCAATCCCTGAAAGATCAATACAAGATAACCATGTACAACTTAACAATCTTACTTAGTATGGTTAAGAATTCTAACTAATCACCAAACCAATTTGCTCTTATTCCTATGCACACAGCTAGACTACATTTCCCAGCCTCCCTTGCAGTTCGATGTGGCCATGTGACTAAGTTCTAGCCAAAAGAAAATGATATAGTACATATGACATGAGGGAGACATGAAGTTTGTGGTTGATGGCAACTGAGATTTTGGGGATGTTACTAAACTCGAGGCAGCAAAATTTAGCAAAAGCTAACTGATAGAAATATTTGCCAAATAGAGCTTGGGATAGAATTTTTTAATTTCTCTTTTAAAATGATCATATCCCCAGATGAAAAAGTTTTGGAACTAGACAGGGATGATGGTTGTACAATGATGTGAATGTAATTAATGCCACTGAATTATATAATTAAAAATGGTTAAAATCACGAATTTTATGTTATACATACTGTGAAAGTTGTCAGTACCAAAATGGAATCATTTATGTCAAACCCTAACAAAATGGAGCAAGGGGCCCCCATGCAAGTACACCTGTAACAGGAACTGCCACAAAGGACTTTCCCAATGGGAACTTCTGGTTAAACCACTTCTATGAAGACACTTCTCCTAGCAACAGACAGCACCCCCAAAGAACAAATGCCACCACCACCTATGATAAGCCCCTGTAACCAACGGCATTTGTTTCAAAACAGTTTGCATGGACTTCTGTTTCTGCCTTTAAAAACTTTCCCTTGACTTCATGAATACAACCCCAAAAGCATGGGCAACCAAAGAAAAAATAAACAAATGGGATTATATCAAACTAAAAAGCTTCTGCACAGCAAAAGAAACAATTAACAGAGCTAAAAGACAACCAATAGAGTGGGAGAAAATATTTGCAAA
>NW_007729700.1:199834-214876 GCF_000696425.1 Galeopterus variegatus
AATACACAAATAAATTCACTCACACACACACACACACACACACGCACATACACACACAAAAAAAAAACCAGGTGGGGGGGAGAAGATATAACAACTACAATTTCTTTGAAGGTGTTACAACAAGCAAACCGAAAGGACATTCTTGAGTGGGAGGGGGGAGAGGGAGGAGGGAAGGAGGTCTCGGTGATGGGTCATAATAATCAACCACATTGTATATTGACAAAAAAATTTTAAAAAATAAAAAAATAAAAGACTTACTGGGAAAGCTTAAAAAAAAAAAAACTTTCCCTTGCCCCAACCTCCTCAGATGTGCCTATAGTCCACCATAGCACATGTATCCTGGATTGCAGTCCCTTGCTATTCCCAAATAAACTCTTTTGTTTTGGAGAGCTGGTTTCTCTGTCACTCATTTCAGGTTGACAATATTCTACCACCACCACCACAACAAAAGATCACATAACTACAAGAGTTGAGACAGTTACTCACATGTTAAAGGAAATAGCTATCAGATCAAAATAAGTTTAGAATGGAACAGCGGAAGAAGGGTGGAAACACAGCTACCATGATGAAGGAATATTTGCTGTTAAACATATTAAATACTTTTTCCTGAGGACACAACAAGACTTCTGCGTCCAGACCTATTCAGAAAATGTTTCCTATGGAAGAGGAAGCCCCTGGCAGAGGCAGGCCTGGGTGGGTCCCCACAGTAATGAGGTCTCTTATCAGCAAGAGGACAGACACTGGGAAGTAGATTATACCACCAGGCCAAAAACCTGTAAGAGATGCAAACTTATGTCCCCACAAAAACCTGCACACAAATGTTTACAGTAGCTTTATTCATAGTCACCAAAAACTGGAAGCAACCAATATGTCTTTTAGTACGTGGATGAGTAATAAACTGTGGTACATCAGACAATGGAAAATTAGCAGTAAAAAGAAGTGAGCTATCAAGCCGTGAAAAGATATGAAGGAACCTCAAATGCACATTACTAAGACAAAGAAGCCCATCTGAAAAGGCTACAATACAGTATGGTTCCAACTATATGACATTCTGGGAAAGGCACAACTATGGAGATCAGTGGTTGCTGGGGGCAGGGGGTTAGGTGGTGAACACGTGGAGCACAAGGGATTTTTAGGGCAGTGAAACTATTCTGTATGATACTGTAATGGTGGATACATGTCACTATGCATTTGTCAAAACCCACTGAACTGTACAACACAATGAGTGAGCCCTTAATGTATACTAAGGACTTTAGGCAGCAATACTGTATCAACACTAGTCAATTGTAACAGACGTACCATACAAATGTAAGATATTAATAAGAATAATAGGGGAAACTAAGGTGGGTGGGGGAACTCTGTACTATCTCCTCAATTTTCTATAAGCCTAAAACTACTGCAAAAATATAAAGTCTACATTTCGCCTACTCTGCCACTCTGTCTAGGGGAAAATACCCAGGGCACTAAAACTCATCTGCTTGGGCTATTATCAAGGCATTATAAGTATCGGAAGGACCACCAGAGAAAGCACATGTATGTGTAGTTCCAGTGGAGGGTCTAAGCTCATAATAAATGAAATTATGGATTTATTATTAAGCTCCACTGTTAATGTAAAGTGAGCAATCACCTGAGTAGCTCTATTTAAATTCCTGCCATCTTCTTTAAAAATATCATAGTGGTTTGAGTATCTATTCTAAAGCTAAAGGTGTTACAAATTATGGAAGAGAAAGACCCTCTTCAAACAATCTTCCACCTCAGGTGAGGGTGGTTCACAAAATCGGCTGGTGGTCTAACATCTTTTTAAAACTAAACAGAAACAGCTAAATATTTATTTAACACAGAAGTAGGACACCAAGTTCAAGGCCTACATTTGATCCTTAAAGTCTCTTTTCTTAGCAAGAATTCAGTGAAAACAGCCAAGAGGATGACAACCCATCACTGCCCAATGACACAATGACCACGGACAGCCCTAGTTCCTTTCTGCTGATTTCTAAGAAGGCAGGCGTGGCCCTAGCGAATGTTCTAAATATTTAACCCACATGTTGATCAAAACAGAACAATTCTAAATTTAGCTTCTCCATAAGGGGATTTGATTTAGAAAGATGATCGTCTGGAGAAATCTGACCTTCAAATTTTAAGAACTGGAAATCAAAGGGCACTTACTGCAGAATGGAGCAAAACAACATACAGAAAGAAGCCCTGAAAGACATAAACTATGGTAATATTTAATACAAACATTATTTCCTTAAGTAAGTTGATCCAAGCCCTAACAATTTTTCTCTGCCACATTTTCTTAAATTTAAACAAAAACAGAAACACTATTCAAATTGACTTCCCTTTATAGATTTTACTCTGCTGCTTAGGAACAAGTACAGGAAGAGACTCAGGAAGACCATGAGAATTTCAGCACATCCCTCTAAAAACTGGTAAGAGTTTTTTGCAACAGAAACTAGAACCTGCCATACTGAAAAAGCCCATCTTAAACAAAATTCATTCTGATTGCGAAGTAAAAGATGGTTCAGCATGTGGCACCTCAGAAATTAATGAGTCAGCTCTCTTCAGTCATCTAGCCAGCTGATGTTAAGTCATCTGTATTATCAGGTTTCTCTAGAGGAGATATATACATCTCATAATTACAGAGGCTGAGAAGTCCCAAAATCTGCAGTTTGGCAAGCTAGGAGAGACAGGATCCAAATCCAAGTCCAAAGGCAGGATGTCCCCAATCAAAGACACACAGAGAGGTTACCTCTTACCCAGCCTTTCTGTTCCCTTGAGGCCTTCAACAGATTGGATGGGGCCCACCCACATTCCCACATTGTGCAGGACAATTTGCTTTCCTCAGTCTATCAATTCAGATGTTAATCTCATCCAGAAACACCTTCACAGACACACCCAGAACGTGACCAAACATCATGGCCCAGTCAAGCTGACACACAAAATTAACTTCACATCATTGCTGAGCTCAGAGTGCTGCCACACTGAGTGCTACAGTGATACATGAACTATTAAATGTCCTCAGAGCAGGTCAGGGACCCAGTCAACAACATATTTAGTGAGGAGAGGGTTGGAACAGAGATGACCTAGATAACAAATAAGCTAATAAATAACATATAAATATAATAAATAAATAATAAAGGAGTAAATTAGGTAATCAAGTGAAATTGTGTATGTGTGTGTGAGACAGAGACAGACAGAGAGATGGGGCAAGAGGGAGAGTGAGCATGTTGAGGGGCTCCAGGATGTTGGGAATGAAGGGCTGTAACATAATCTCACAATAAAATCACAGCATATGCTAGTTATCTAGGGCTGTTTATCAAATTACCCCAAAACTCAGCAATTTAACACATCAAACATTATCTCACAGTTTCTGAAGGTCAGGTACGAGGGAGCAGCTTTGCTGGGCAGTGCCAGCTCAGGGTTTGTCAGGAGGTGCAGGCTGGACTGGGGCTGGAGGAGCAGCTGCCCAGCTTACTCACACAGCTATCGGCAGAAGGCTTCATTTCCACCCCACACTGGCCTTGAAGGAGTGCAGGAAATGCCACTCCAAAATATGCCACTTTGATACGCTGATTACTTCAGCCTGAGGGCACTTGGGAACAGCAAATGCAGGGAAGGGCACTCTCTAAACTTCCTTTAGCTGCCTAAAGACAGATCGTCCAAAAGGAACACAATTGTCATGAATCCCCTCCCCAGAATCCCATCAACCAGGGAAGATTCACTAGATTATCGCAGCATTATCACAGATTACTACAGGAGAGGAGACTGGAGGTCGACACCACACCCAGACAGTCTTCCTCACCACCTACCACCTATTCCTCTGAGGGCCCATTCATCTTTCCCCAAAATCATGTGCTTTCTCCTCAATTGTGACTACATCCTGCTCCCTTATCCCCTGTGAAGAGGGTAAATAAACTTCTAGACCTCGCTGTGTTTTGGGATATTCACTTTTCTTTCCTGTGATGCCCCCATGCATGTAATAAATTTGTACATATTTTCCCAAATTAATCTGCTTACTGTCAGTTTACTTTTTAGACTCAATTATCAAACTCTCAGAGGGTAGAGGGAAAGTTTTCTCTACCCTACAGTCTCAACACGACAGCTAGCTTCCCTCTGAGAAAGTGACAGAGAAAGAAACCCCAAGATGGAAGCCACGGTGTTTTATAACCTAATCTTGTAAGTAGCATATTATCGTTTCTGCCACATTCTACTAGTCACACAGACTGAACCTGGTACCATGTGGGAGGGGACTATACGCCTAGTATACTGGAAGACCAGACCACTGGAAACCACCCTGGAGACTGGCTACCACACAGGCTGCGTCAGTACTACAAGTGGGGCAGAAAAACACTTCTGTAATGAGTTGTGATGCAGGAAACTTACCAACAGAACATCTTGTGATGTTGTAAAATACACACTTGGTCTTCATCCTATTTCCTGACATATAGCTCCTAAAGTCCTAAGAATCTCTGGAGTGATAAAGAGTGTCGGGTGTATGCTAATGAGATGACCGGGGGGCCCTAGATAGGCTGAGGATGGGGGCTGTGATGTTGTAAAATACACACTTGGTCTTCATCCTATTTCCTGACATATAGCTCCTAAAGTCCTAAGAATCTCTGGAGTGATAAGAGTGTCGGGTGTATGCTAATGAGATGACCGGGGGGCCCTAGATAGGCTGAGGATGGGGGCTCATTTCCAGAGGAACCAACCAGTGATTAGAGGGTTGCAACTTTCAGTCCCAACCCCAACCTCCAAGGAGAGATGAGGGGCCGAAGGTTGGGTTGATAAACCAATGGCCAATGATATAATCAATGATGCCTATGTAATAAAGTTTCCATAAAAACCCAAAAGGATTGCATTCTGGGAACTTCCAGATAGCTGAACACGTGGAGGTTCCTGGAGGGTGGTATGCCTAGAGGGCATGGAAGCTCTGTGTCCCTTCTCCTATACCTCACCCTGTGCATCCCTTTCATCCGGCTGTGTGTCTCATCCCTTATAATAAAGGGGTGCACATAAGCAAAGCGTTTCCCTCAGTTCTGTGAGTTGCTGTAAGAAATTGACTAAAACCAAGGAGGCAGGTCATGGGAACCCCAATTTATAACTTGTTAGTCAGAAGTTCCAGAGGCCTGGATTTGTGACTGGTGTCTGAAGTAGGGGACAGTCTTGAGGGACTGAGTTCTCAAGCTGTGGGATCTGATGCTATCTCCAGCAGACAGTGTCAGAATTGAATTGAAGGACACCAAGCTGGTATCCACTGCAGAATTGCTTGGTTGGTGTGTGAGGAAAAACCACTACACATTTAGCTGCAAAAGGGTTCTGAGCTGTATTGAGTGACTTTCCTGCAAGAACAGCAAAGGCAATTTGGTTTTTCCTATATCACAACACTTGTAAAGGCAAAAAATTTTTTAAGTCCTCAATCATATAGAATGATGTCACTAGCTTACCACTAATAAAGCATACCCAGTGAGGTTTCTATCCAGTAGTGGGGAGGAATTTGTACAAATGCATTTGACTGTAAAGTACATTTGCAAAATAAAAAGGCTGAGTAACTAGAAGATGGTGCCCAGCAAGGAGGGAACCCCACACTGGCCTTGAAGGAGTGCAGGAAATGCCACTCCAAAATATGCCACTTTGATACGCTGATTACTTCAGCCTGAGGGCACTTGGGAACAGCAAATGCAGGGAAGGGCACTCTCTAAACTTCCTTTAGCTGCCTAAAGACAGATCGTCCAAAAGGAACACAATTGTCATGAATCCCCTCCCCAGAATCCCATCAACCAGGGAAGATTCACTAGATTATCGCAGCATTATCACAGATTACTACAGGAGAGGAGACTGGAGGTCGACACCACACCCAGACAGTCTTCCTCACCACCTACCACCTATTCCTCTGAGGGCCCATTCATCTTTCCCCAAAATCATGTGCTTTCTCCTCAATTGTGACTACATCCTGCTCCCTTATCCCCTGTGAAGAGGGTAAATAAACTTCTAGACCTCGCTGTGTTTTGGGATATTCACTTTTCTTTCCTGTGATGCCCCCATGCATGTAATAAATTTGTACATATTTTCCCAAATTAATCTGCTTACTGTCAGTTTACTTTTTAGACTCAATTATCAAACTCTCAGAGGGTAGAGGGAAAGTTTTCTCTACCCTACAGTCTCAACACGACAGCTAGCTTCCCTCTGAGAAAGTGACAGAGAAAGAAACCCCAAGATGGAAGCCACGGTGTTTTATAACCTAATCTTGTAAGTAGCATATTATCGTTTCTGCCACATTCTACTAGTCACACAGACTGAACCTGGTACCATGTGGGAGGGGACTATACGCCTAGTATACTGGAAGACCAGACCACTGGAAACCACCCTGGAGACTGGCTACCACACAGGCTGCGTCAGTACTACAAGTGGGGCAGAAAAACACTTCTGTAATGAGTTGTGATGCAGGAAACTTACCAACAGAACATCTTGTGATGTTGTAAAATACACACTTGGTCTTCATCCTATTTCCTGACATATAGCTCCTAAAGTCCTAAGAATCTCTGGAGTGATAAGAGTGTCGGGTGTATGCTAATGAGATGACCGGGGGGCCCTAGATAGGCTGAGGATGGGGGCTCATTTCCAGAGGAACCAACCAGTGATTAGAGGGTTGCAACTTTCAGTCCCAACCCCAACCTCCAAGGAGAGATGAGGGGCCGAAGGTTGGGTTGATAAACCAATGGCCAATGATATAATCAATGATGCCTATGTAATAAAGTTTCCATAAAAACCCAAAAGGATTGCATTCTGGGAACTTCCAGATAGCTGAACACGTGGAGGTTCCTGGAGGGTGGTATGCCTAGAGGGCATGGAAGCTCTGTGTCCCTTCTCCTATACCTCACCCTGTGCATCCCTTTCATCCGGCTGTGTGTCTCATCCCTTATAATAAAGGGGTGCACATAAGCAAAGCGTTTCCCTCAGTTCTGTGAGTTGCTGTAAGAAATTGACTAAAACCAAGGAGGCAGGTCATGGGAACCCCAATTTATAACTTGTTAGTCAGAAGTTCCAGAGGCCTGGATTTGTGACTGGTGTCTGAAGTAGGGGACAGTCTTGAGGGACTGAGTTCTCAAGCTGTGGGATCTGATGCTATCTCCAGCAGACAGTGTCAGAATTGAATTGAAGGACACCAAGCTGGTATCCACTGCAGAATTGCTTGGTTGGTGTGTGAGGAAAAACCACTACACATTTAGCTGCAAAAGGGTTCTGAGCTGTATTGAGTGACTTTCCTGCAAGAACAGCAAAGGCAATTTGGTTTTTCCTATATCACAACACTTGTAAAGGCAAAAAATTTTTTAAGTCCTCAATCATATAGAATGATGTCACTAGCTTACCACTAATAAAGCATACCCAGTGAGGTTTCTATCCAGTAGTGGGGAGGAATTTGTACAAATGCATTTGACTGTAAAGTACATTTGCAAAATAAAAAGGCTGAGTAACTAGAAGATGGTGCCCAGCAAGGAGGGAACCCCACACTGGCCTTGAAGGAGTGCAGGAAATGCCACTCCAAAATATGCCACTTTGATACGCTGATTACTTCAGCCTGAGGGCACTTGGGAACAGCAAATGCAGGGAAGGGCACTCTCTAAACTTCCTTTAGCTGCCTAAAGACAGATCGTCCAAAAGGAACACAATTGTCATGAATCCCCTCCCCAGAATCCCATCAACCAGGGAAGATTCACTAGATTATCGCAGCATTATCACAGATTACTACAGGAGAGGAGACTGGAGGTCGACACCACACCCAGACAGTCTTCCTCACCACCTACCACCTATTCCTCTGAGGGCCCATTCATCTTTCCCCAAAATCATGTGCTTTCTCCTCAATTGTGACTACATCCTGCTCCCTTATCCCCTGTGAAGAGGGTAAATAAACTTCTAGACCTCGCTGTGTTTTGGGATATTCACTTTTCTTTCCTGTGATGCCCCCATGCATGTAATAAATTTGTACATATTTTCCCAAATTAATCTGCTTACTGTCAGTTTACTTTTTAGACTCAATTATCAAACTCTCAGAGGGTAGAGGGAAAGTTTTCTCTACCCTACAGTCTCAACACGACAGCTAGCTTCCCTCTGAGAAAGTGACAGAGAAAGAAACCCCAAGATGGAAGCCACGGTGTTTTATAACCTAATCTTGTAAGTAGCATATTATCGTTTCTGCCACATTCTACTAGTCACACAGACTGAACCTGGTACCATGTGGGAGGGGACTATACGCCTAGTATACTGGAAGACCAGACCACTGGAAACCACCCTGGAGACTGGCTACCACACAGGCTGCGTCAGTACTACAAGTGGGGCAGAAAAACACTTCTGTAATGAGTTGTGATGCAGGAAACTTACCAACAGAACATCTTGTGATGTTGTAAAATACACACTTGGTCTTCATCCTATTTCCTGACATATAGCTCCTAAAGTCCTAAGAATCTCTGGAGTGATAAGAGTGTCGGGTGTATGCTAATGAGATGACCGGGGGGCCCTAGATAGGCTGAGGATGGGGGCTCATTTCCAGAGGAACCAACCAGTGATTAGAGGGTTGCAACTTTCAGTCCCAACCCCAACCTCCAAGGAGAGATGAGGGGCCGAAGGTTGAGCCCTATCTTGGTTTTCTCTTCCTCTATCCACACAAATTTATAAATATAACCCACTAGGTACAAGATCATTACCAACATGACTAAAATCAACACGCCATCATTAGCCCTATCTTGGTTTTCTCTTCCTCTATCCACACAAATTTGTAAATATAACCCACTAGGTACAAGATCATTACCAACATGACTAAAATCAACACGCCATCATTTTCCATTAAGAACAAATAAACTAATTTAACACTAAGGGTTATTTAAGGTGAACAAAGCAAAACTGCCACCCTTTCACAGCCCCAGAAAAGACAAGACATGGCAGGAGCCCCCAGTGAACATGAAAGTGACAAGAACTTCCTCCATGCAGGATACCAGGCCACAGTGTTCAATTATATTAAAAGATTATGGCCACAGAGACTGGGGATTGTGACTGAATGTTTTTATAACGAGATCTCAGAGAGTCTTAGGTTTATGCTTACTTAGTGCAGCCAATTAATCCTCATGAATCCCATACTGCAAAACTAACAAATACATTGAGAAAGCAGTCAAGCCCAAGCAGACCATCCAAACTAAGCCTCTAAAACCTGGAAAATGTCATGTAAGTATCTCCCCCTAAACTTTGTACATTTGTTATAAGGAGTTCCTACTGAGATTACATTCTTAGTACAAATGCGTGGAATTAATTCCAGAACAATCCAATCCCAGACCAGGCTGCCTTCCTGACACTAAACCTGCACTCACTGGTCACCTTTTGTCTCTCTTCACACACTGCAGCCTGGCTTACAGACCAGGGCTCCAGTCTGACTTTATCCTTTTCTTTATTCATTTGGAAAGTTTTTACCGATTTCCAGTTGAGTTCCTAGAGCTATGGGTAATGAGACACAGTGAAAGGTTTTTTTTTATTATTATTAATCATATAATTAATAATAATGAAATTACGTTTATCGTTACTATAATTTCTACTTTACATATTCCCCCTTTGCTTTCAATATACTATCTCACTTAAGCCTTCAAAAAAAAAAATCTCTGGGCAATGATGTTTTATCATCATTGCCATTTCATAGATGAGAAGTCTAAAAATCAAATAAATTATTTAATTCACCCAAAATCTCATGACAATTCTCTCATGAGAACTAGGAATCAGGTCTTACACCAGGATGAGGGCTTTCTCTGTTGCAACACTGTAATCTCACTGCATCTCAAAACAAAACAGAAAATAAGATTAAACCAAACTGGAGTGCACAAAGGTAATAAAGCACTGAGTCAGCAGCAGCATGTGGGCTAAATGGATGGCGATAAACAAGGACATGACAGTCCTAAGGGCAATGAGCAAAGTTAGCTAGGTGAGAAAGTAAGGGTTGGGGAAGCTTCACTGTCAGACTAAAAGCTCTGACGTCTGCCTACAGGCCAGCAAAGGCACACCCTGGCAAGAGCAGAGGGTAGGAACAGAAGGAAAGCAAGCAGTGAGTGAGCTAGGAGTACCACACAGGTCCTCAGGGCAGGAGGGCACCCACTGAGACTTAAGACAAGAACAGCGGGACTGGGAGGAAAGTAGATAAGTGTTGGTGACATAAAGGTAGACAGGTGACAGTTCAGATTGGCATCTTAGATGAGTCCCTCTGGCGACAGACTGATTTGAGAGGGCCAAGCCCAGAGGAAGGGAAACCAGTTAGGACAGCTCTGCAGTATCCACATGAGGATTGAGGTCCTTAGCTAGGGCCCTGATGGCTCATGATAGAGAGCAGTGTATGAGAAATATTCAGGATGTAAAATGTACAGGCCTGATTAAATAATTGTACGTAGAGGGAGAAAAAAAGAGAAAGATGACTCTTAAGACTGGGTAGACAGTAGTTCAACCAACCAAGAAAAAGATTGCAGGAGGTTAAACAGATTTAAAGAAAAATAAATTCCAGTTTGGTCAAATTCATGAGACATCCAAGTAGATATGTGGCATGGGCAATTGGAAATAAGATTCTGATGCTTACAGGAATAGTCAAAGAATGGATTTCTAAATCTTGAGCATGGAATTGTAGCTGAAAACTTGAGAATGCAAAAGCTCTCTGAAGGAGAGTACACAGGGAGACAGGGAAACGTATATTTAAAGGATGGACAGAGAATGCAGTCTTTCAGTACTGGTCAAAGAGGTATGAGGAACACTGGGAAGGTTCAACATCTGGAAAGATTTGGGAATAGATTTTCAAGAAAAATAAATTGGCAACAACATCCAGTGAAACAGAAATGTCCAGTAAGATAAGAAGGAAAAAAATCAATGGCAAGCAGGTGGTGACTGCTGATACAAGCAACAGCATGTCAGGAAAGTCATAAAAATGAGAAGCCTAATTGCCTGAGCAGAACGTGACTGAAAGGCAAGGAAGGCTGAGAGCAGCCCTCTCTCTGGAGAACCACGCAGGAGAAAGGGAGGCAATACATTAGACAATACTAGAGAGCCATGTATGGCCAAAGGAGGGGTATGCACATGTTTCATAGACTAAGGCAATGCTTCTTGACCTGGGCCCATTTTTCAAAATTAGTTTTTGATTTAAAAAATGAGACTCGAGATCAGGGAAGTAGATAAAAATGCTTTTTCTATTCACTTTATACTCTTCTGTGCTGCTTGGTTTTGATTTTTTTTTTCTTACATTTACTAAAAAGGAGTTAGTTGATGAAAATCAGTCCTTGCTGAAAATGTCAAAGGTTATCTTAAATTGCCAGCTATCCTACACAATACTACAGACTATCTTACAACAGTGCTGAATAAACAAAACAAACCAATTATCTCATTTATGATATAACACTTCAGCCTTTATTATTTCACTTGGAATTCGTTCATTTTGTATATAATTTCTTACCATTAACTTTTATTCTGATTTTTACTTATTTTTATTCACAGAAAGAAACATGTCATGCCCACATAATGGTAAACTCTGCTTTCAATACACAAAATACATGACTGTAAATTTCAGGTACATTTCATTTTTTTTCCATCTTGCATGAATCAGCAATGACTTATTGGTAGTTTTGCCATTTTCATCAAAATTTGCAGTAAATTTTTAAAAATTCATTTCTTCACTTTCATGTTTTCTAAATTTCTCCAGATCATTTTTCGGTCTGGACTTTTTTTTTTTTTGAGGAAGAAATATTAGAATACAGTCAGAATGACTTCATTCTTTGTAATGTTTATTCCAACTATAAAAAATATAAGGTAGGATTTCCTAAAACTTTAAGCTTTTGAAGCATGCTTGACTGTCTTGCAACTTGAAGATAAGTTTTGGTTGATTCAGTCCTTTGCTTATTTTCAAGAACTTAATGTATAAATAGGATTCTAGATTAACACTTCCTCATTCTCATCTTCTCTATATATTAGACATACATAAGTTTATTGATAATAAATAGGTTCTTGGTTGTTCCTCACTATTCACATCTGCTTGCCTCAGAACTCAAAAACTTTTTTGAATAATTGCTATATTTCCAAAATCACTATCAGTTGCAAAGAAATGAACAAATGTTTAATTATAAAATAGTATAGTCACAGAGCATATAATTTATATTAAAATTAAAACACATTAATTAACATTATTACATTAAAAGTTGTATATCTACTAAATTTACATTTAAAATCCACAGGCAAGCATTACAAAATCTGTTAAGGCACTGACATGAACAAATTCCTGTGCACTGCACACAGAACGTTGGCCACGTAGAAATGTCAGCATTGGAATTTGTCAGCTGAGTTATACCTAAGTGCTCACAGCTTTTCTTTGCTCTTGTATTCTGTCTTCATGTATTTGTTGTTGTTTTATTTTTCCCTAAAGAACCACAACTTATGTTCCACAGTTTGCACAGCTGATTCCACCTGCTGTAGCCCATGGGAGGGCGGGGAGTGGCAGCATTTCCCACCCTCACTCCCCCATCCCCCACCAACACCTCTCAAATTTTAACTCTCTTGCTGTATTTCTAAATGTTCACCCTGGATAAGAGGACAGTCAGGTCACAAGTTAAAAAAGAGAAAATGACAAGGCTTCAAAGGTAAGAAACCCAGGAGATCACAACAATTGGCTCAGATTGCTCAGTGACTAAAGGCAAGAACATCTGCCTGCGGGGCTTGTAAAAGTTCTACAGGTTTGGAAGAGAGGATGAGAGAGGGAACTGACATGGACAAATAAAAGCATAGAAAGCCTATATTACAGGCTGGATGAAACCACTCTTAAAAACTTCTAACTCACTTTACAATGCCTGGTTGCAAAGCCCAAATCATGCCATTGTATGGCTTAAAACCCGTCCGTGGCCCCATCACTAACTGGTCAGTAAGCACTTTTCCAAAGGGCTACTTTTAACCTTCAGGACATGACACAAGCTATGCCCTCTGCCCAGAGCACTCTTCTTGTCCATAGTAGAGATTTTAGTTATCCTTTTTTTTTTTTTTTTGAATTTACCTTTCTTTTTATTTATTTATTTGTTTGTTTTGAGAAATGAGTTTTGAGCTTGATTTCAATCTCCCATAACAAAGTCTGTCAAAGAAAATGAATTACAGTTACATGTTTAACAAGTTACACAATATATATATAAAGATTATTATACCCTAAAATAATTATGTAAGGTTAATGTTTGATTATAACATTTACATCAATGATGCTTTGTAGACTGCTTGTTGTTTTTTTCTTTGATTCTTTAAAGAGATCAACAAAATATGCAAATCTTTATCTAGACTGACCAAGAAAAAAAGAGTGAAGACAGAAACTACGAAGACCAGGAATAAAGCAGGGGCCTGGTAGAGCAGTTGCTTCTTCTATTATGTTAGAGTGGGCTTTGAGAAGATAGACATCCTCTTATTTTTCTGGTCTCTGCTGGTGACTCTCCTTGTGTCACTGCAGTTGGGTATCTGGCAAGCCTCCTGTCCTGCACAGCAGCTGTGGCCCCTGCTGTGGTGTCAAGCCGCTCTTACAGCAGCCGGCAGCCGTGGCTGTCGCAGTGGCTGTCACAGTGGCTGCGGTGGGCCACCCACAAAGAAGTGGTGTCTTTCATGTGCTCCTTTGTCTGCTTCCCGGGGAAGGGCGCTGGCTGTCAGCTCCTGCCTCAGGACCCCGGGCATGCTCTTGAAATCTAATTTTTAATTAGTTTTTTCTATTACAAATAACACTGCAACAAATGTCTGTGCTAAATGCTTTGACTAGAATTCTGATTATTTCAATAGGATAGCTTCTAGGACAATGAAGATAAATTTGCTTAAGGCTATGGAGTCTAGAAATCACAAACCAGATAATGGAAAAAAAATTTTTTTCAAGTTTATAGCTTGATATGACATTCTGTGGTGTGAGTTAAACATTAAGATGAGTAGCTCCCAGCTGGACTGCTTCGAGGCCAACCTTGACTGCCTTAATCTAATTTACCAGGAATATAAATCCTGACATTTTCTACCCAACAAAAATCTTCACTACATTACAATATCAAGTAAAGGCTGGGAAATAAAATACCTGTGTTTATGGTTCGGTTAACAAGAGGAACCATTTTCACATTTAAACTGTTTTCACCATTCAAAAGAAATGATCATTTAACTTAAATGCTTAAAGAAATTTTTTCTAAAGAGAGCAATTGGGTTTTCCCTAAGTCTTTAGAGTTATTTTTCCTTCCCAACCACATACAGTGTCTTCTGGAAATTGTTGAAGTTTAGCTGGGGGTCGGGGGGTCCTTGGCCGTACAGCAGGGAGTTAGTGACTGAATGGTATTTAAAGCCATGGTCCGGAGTAAGATAACTTAAAGAGACAGTGTAGACAGAAAGGATAGGAGAGTCAAGAAGAAAGCCTGGGGTTGAGATCAGGAGAACAAACCAGCAAAGAAGACTCGCTGAGATATCCAGAATAGCTCACCTTCAGGAAGAAAAACAAACTGACCAGTTAGCCCAATGATTCCAACTGCTTGACTTATTTTTTCCTTGGAATTAATAAATCATTATTCTGATCAATTTGCTTTATTAATCACAACACACATTTCACAGCAAAATACCTGACACATTGTATGCCCTCAAATACTAACTGGTTCAGACTCCCTTTCAAGCACAAATCTAGTATCATATAATATCCAGGTGTCTTCAGAAGATCAGTATGTCTCTTAATCCCTCCACTCCAACTACTCCTGGGCAAGACTCCAGTTGGATTTCCCACTTATAGCTGGTACCATTATCAGGTAGCTTTTGTACCAAAAGTTCCTGGGCCACTAAGTGTTCATTACCTCCACTTCCAACCAACATTGTTGAGATCTGGCCACATTTAGTCTTCCTGAGGACCAGGTACCCTACAGCGATGCCTGTGAGAAGACTTACTCTAAAAGACAAGATACCAGGAGCTGGTCACAGCCATACATTTCCTTAGAGCTACTCCATGTGGCAACCATCTATACCAAATGGTAGAAGACTAGATGTGGATGGGAAAGTCTT
>NW_007729700.1:215240-215726 GCF_000696425.1 Galeopterus variegatus
ATGCCTGTGAGAAGACTTACTCTAAAAGACAAGATACCAGTAGCTGGTCACAGCCATACATTCCCTTACAGCTACTCCATGTGGCAACCATCTATACCAAATGGTAGAAGACTAGATGTGGATGGGAAAGTCTTTTCTTTGGAGAAAGATTTTGTATGAAGAGTCAGTCCAGCACCCTAATAAAAACATAGTCAGAAAAACTAGGGATGCAAACCCTGCTCTGCCATTTACTAGATGTGTAAAATGGTGAAACATACTCTCTGAACCTCAAGTTCCTCATCAATAAAAGCAGGATAATAAAACTCTATCTCATTTCATTGCTGTGAGGATTAACTCTATGTCTGCAAATCATCCAGTATTGGAAAATGTTCTAGAACTGTTTATTGAAATTATGATTCCTATTGTTTGTGAGGATTCAGGATCCCATGAGCAAATTTATGTGTGCATCAACTCTCCCTCCTCCATGCTGACACAGTACAATGGCTG
>NW_007729700.1:216010-221306 GCF_000696425.1 Galeopterus variegatus
AGGAGTTGATGGAGCCTAATGGTTTTTAAGGACAGGATCCGAAAGTAGACTTTGTTTTTGCTGTTCTCTGCCACCCCCTATTGGTTCCAAGAAAGAAACACAGGTCTCCTGCCTAAATACCAGTGCCCTTAAGGAGTACCACATGAGGTTGTCCTCTAGTGACTGGAAGAAAACAAAGGACAAGAAATTACCTGGAGATTATTACCCTTAGTAATTAATTAGTTACCAGGGACTCCCCATGCCACTTTTGAGTTCATACTTTGAAATTCTCAGATTCTAGCAATTCAACCAGCCATAATCCCCTTTGATGCTGATGTAAAAGGTTCATTCATTGATAAAGACTGAGTACAGAATCAAATCTTAGCTCCAGCACCTACTAGTTATATGACCTTTGATAGGTCTCTCTTGTCCTATCTTCCTGTATTTGTAAGAGTGGGGTCATCACACCTACCTTACATAGTTGCTACTAGGAATAAAAACAACAATCAAAAGCACCAGGAAAATGTGGTATATTTACACTATGGAATACTACTCTGCCATAAAGAAGAATGAAATTCTCCCATTTGCAACAACATAGATGAGCCTGGAGAAACTTATGTTGAGTGACATAAGCAAAGCACAGAGAGATAAATACCACATGTACTCATTCATAAGTAGGAGCTAACAGAGAAAGAAGGAAGGAAAGTCTGCAGTGGTGCATTGGACTTACAGAGGGAGAGAACATACCTTGGGATACAAAGTGAAGTGGGGGGGCAGGGGGTGGTGGAGGGAGGTTGGGATAATTGGATGGGGGACACAGGGTACAAATGCAATTTGTGGTAATGGGCATGCTGCCAGCATGAATCTAGCCCTCCAATCTTGGGCACATGGGTGACAATCAGCTCTGTATCTCATGAATATTCATAACCAATTTAAAAAAAAAGAGCACAAGTTCTCAGTGTTCATTAATGTCTGTTCCTAAAGGTAAAGCCTTTCTTCCATAAACTATAGGTCCCTCTTCCTGGACCACTCCAGACATTATCTTAGGACACCCCTTGCTCAAGCAAATAGGGACTTTACACCTCTGTCTGACCCTCTGAGAGGTTCCAGGGAAGGCAGCAAGGAGCACTGTGACTGCCCATGGGGCACATTCCATGTATAACTGTCTGGTGGATGCCAAACCCCTCAAACTCAAAATCAAAACTGAATTTCACTTCTTACCTCCAAAACCAGATAGCCTTTCTTCTTTTCACCTGTGTTCCTCCTGGTTTCTTATTAACACCACCATCACTTTCTCTACCCAGCAAGGCTTAAAACCTACTGCCCACTGTTCACTTTTTTGACCCATCCACTCACTCAGCCAGAGCACTACCAACCCTTCCCTCAGTCTCCTTCAGCTCCACGTCTTCTGTCAATTCCTCTATCACACCCGAGGTCTATATCACTCCCCTTCTCAATTTTACCTACAGAAACTGCCTCAATTTTTCAACCTGGAGTCCACAAACTTGATGGTACCACTGATGCTAAAAAAAGAAAAGGGTTGTTGAAAGACTTGGGGGAAGCTGGGAAAGGAGGGGGAGGACAGTCAAAGCACACCAAGNTTACCAGGGACTCCCCATGCCACTTTTGAGTTCATACTTTGAAATTCTCAGATTCTAGCAACTCAACCAGCCATAATCCCCTTTGATGCTGATGTAAAAGATTCATTCATTGATAAAGACTGAGTATAGAATCAAATCTTAGCTCCAGCACCTACTAGTTATGTGACCTTTGACAGATCTCTCTTGTCCTATCTTCCTGTATTTGTAAGAGTGGGGTCATCACACCTACCTTACACAGTTGCTCCTAGGAATAAAAACAACAATCAAAAGCACCAGGAAAATGTGGTATATTTACACTATGGAATACTACTCTGCCATAAAGAAGAATGAAATTCTCCCATTTGCAACAACACGGATGAGCCTGGAGAAACATGTTGAGTGAAATAAGCAAAGCACAGAGGGATAAATACCACATGTACTCACTCATAAGTAGGAGCTAACAGAGAAAGAAGGAAGGAAAGTCTGCAGTGGTGCATTGAACTTACAGAGGGAGAGAACATACCTTGGGATACAAAGTGAAGTGGAGGGGAAGGGGGTGGTGGAGGGAGGTTGGGGATAATTGGGTGGGGGACACAGGGTACAAATGCAATTTGTGGTAATGGGCATGCTGCCAGTATGAATCTAGCCCTCACATCTTGGGCACCTGAGTGACAATCAGCTCTGTATCTCATGAATATTTATAACCAATTTTTTTAAAAAAGAGCACAAGTCCTCAGTGTTCAGTAATGTTTGTTCCTAAAGGTAAAGCCTTTCTTCCATAAACTATAGGTCCCTCTTCCTGGACCACTCCAGACATTATCTTAGGACACCCCTTACTCAAGCAAATAGGGACTTTACACCTCTGTCTGACCCTCTGAGAGGTTCCAGGAAAGGCAGCAAGGAGCACTGTGACTGCCCATGGGGCACATTCCATGTATAACTGTCTGGTGGATGCCAAACCCCTCAAACTCAAAATCAAAACTGAATTTCACTTCTTACCTCCAAAACCAGATAGCCTTTCTTCTTTTCACCTGTGTTCCTCCTGGTTTCTTATTAACACCACCACCACTTTCTCTGCCCAGCAAGGCTTAAAACCTACTGCCCACTGTTCACTTTTTTGACCCAACCACTCACTCAGCCAGAGCACTACCAACCCTTCCCTCAGTCTCCTTCAGCTCCACGTCTTCTGTCAATTCCTCTATCACACCCGAGGTCTATATCACTCCCCTCCTCAATTTTACCTACAGAAACTGCCTCAATTTTTCAACCTGGAGTCCACAAACTTGATGGTACCACTGATGCTAAAAAAAGAAAAGAGTTGTTGAAAGACTTGGGGGAAGCTGGGAAAGGAGGGGGAGGACAGTCAAAGCACACCAAGGATGAATAATAGGATCACTTTGTTTTTGCTAAGGACTGAAGTTCCTATTGTATATGTCAGCATAAAAAGATGAAGACACAGGAGACCAGAAGTCATGGTTGCAATTTAGACTGGGGAAGTCATCCAAATACTGAAAATAACAAATAATAAAAGCCATTTCCCATATACTGTATTCTGTGCAGTCAATGACATGAGTAGAAACAGAACAGAATAAAGAGCCCAGAAATCAACCCACATACTTACCACCAACTGGTCTTTGACAAAGGCAACAAGAACATATATTGGGGTAAAGACTACCCACCTCTTCAATAAATGGTGCTGGGAAAACGGGACATCCATATGCAGAAGAATGAAACTAGACCTGTACCTCTTGCCATATACCAAAATCAACTCAAAATGGATTAAAGACTTAAATATAAGACCTGAATTTATAAAACTCTGAAGAGAAGAAATAGGGGAAACACTTCAGAAAGTAGGATTGGGCATACAGACTTTATGAATATGACCCCAAAAGCACAGGCAACAAAAGGAAAAATAAACAAATAGGATTATATCAAACTAAAAGCTTCTGCACAGCAAAACAAACAACAGATCAAAAAGACAACCTACAGAATGGGAGAAAATACCTGCAAACTATGCATCCGACAAGAGATTAATATCCAGAATATACAAGGAACTCAACAGTAAAAAAACAAGTAATCCGACTTAAAAAATGGGCAAAGGAACTAGCTAAATAGGCATTTCTCAAAGGAAGATATACAAATGGCCAACAGACATGAAAAAAATGCTCAACATCAATCACTAAGCATCAGGGAAATGCAAACCAAAACCACACTGAAATGTCATCTCACCCAAGTTAGACTGGCCAGTATTAAAAAGACAGAGAACAAATGCTGGTGAGGAGCAGAGAAAGGGAAACCCTCCTACACTGCTGGTAGGACTATAAATTAGTGCAGCCATTATGGAAAACAGTATGGAGTTTCCTCAAACAACCACAGATAAAACTGCCATAAGATCCAGCAATCCCACTGCTGGTTATATACCCAAAGGAATGGAAATCACCGTGTCAAAGGGATACCTGTACTCCCATGTTTATTNCCCATGTTTATTGCAGCTCTATTTACAATAGCCAAGAGTTGGAACCAACCTAAATGTCCATAATTGTATGACTAGATAAGGAAAATGTGGTATATGTACACAATGGAATACCATTCTGCCACAAAAAAGAATGAAATCCTGCCATTTGCAGCAACATGGATGAATTTAGACAAAATTATATTAAGTGAAATAAGCCAGGTGCAGAAAGAGAAATACTGCACGTCCTCACTCATAAGTGGGAGCTAAAAAATAAACAAATAAATAAAAAAAGAAAGAAAGATACCACAATGGCAATAATTCGTTTAACTTTCTAAAGGAGAGAACATAACTGAGGCCACCAGAGATGGGAAAGGGGGTGGAAGAGAGGGGGTTAGCAAGAAATTGGTAAAGGGCCACAAAAAATAATTACCTTGTGTAATGCTGAATATAGCAATTATCCTGACTTGAGCATGACATATTGCACACAGGTATTAATATTCAACACTGTACCCCACAGATATGTTCAGTCAATCATGTTTCAATTAAGAAAAAAATGACATGGTAGACACAGTGTGAATCCTAATCCATGACCATAGCTTAGGAGCAGTGGCTATTTAATTTACTAGTTAATTGTATTTAGCGTCTATCACATCTATTTCCAGAACAGTAATAGTAGCTGTTAACTGCATGTTTTCTATATGCCAGGCACTGTGCTATGTTATCTACAAGTATTCTCTCCCTTGGTCCCTACCACAACCCTATGAGAGGTGTTGTAATCACTCAAATATTAGAACTGACAAACAGATAAGCGTTTAGGTGATGGATATGCTATAGACCTGAAGTGAATCGCTGTACGATATACGCATGTATTCAAACAACATACTGTACCTCACAAATAGGTACAATGAAAAATTAAAACAAATATTAAAACCAGCAGTGTAGGGATGGAGGAAAGACACACCCTTGGGCTAATCTTTACAAGAGGAAAATGCTGTGCCTTCAGTAAGAAAATATTTGTGTAGTACCTTACAGCCTCCAAAGTCTTTAACATTCATCATCTCATTTGAATCTCAAAATAATCCTGTGAAGTAGGAATGACAGCAATTTTCTCTTACTTACAAGTAAAAAAAGCTCCCTCAAAGTCAATGCAGGCCACTGTCTTCCTGATCTGAAACACCTCTGCATCATGTTTCTATCTAGAGCAATGGCAAAAGGGCCATTTCTGAGTCCCCTTATGAAGGGAGCAAAAGGACTTTATTTGGCATTGCCAACGTCGTCTTTT
>NW_007729700.1:222859-224269 GCF_000696425.1 Galeopterus variegatus
GTTCACCAAGATCACCTAGAAAGTTACTACAACCATCACCTGCTCAGCTGCAATGGTGGCCAGCCTCCAAGATGGCCCCAGTGATCCCACTTGCTGGTGTTCACACCCTTGTGTAGATCCTCCCACACTGTATCAGGGTTGGTCTGTGTGACCAATAAAATACAGGAAAAGTGATATCTGACTTCCAAAGTTAGGTCATAACAGACATTCTTGCCTCTGCCTTTCCCTCACTCTTGATCCAAGTTAGTGTGTGTGTGTCATGAAGACACTCAAGCAGCTCCAAGTAGAGATCCACATAGTAAGAAACTGAGGCCTCTTGCCAACAACTACGTGAGTGAGCCACCTTGGAAATGGATCCTTGGGTCCATCGGCCTCCAGATGACGGCAGCCCCAACTGTAAACTTGACTGCAGTCTCATGACAAACCCTGAGCCAGACTACCCAAGACTTCTGACTTATTCCTGACATAATAAATCTTTGATGTCTTAAGCAACTGAATTTTGAGGTAATTTGTTACACAGCAGTAGATTAGCTATTATAGCTGCCCAATCCAGAACCTGAGACATATAAAGTCTGAGGGTCTTCAACATGAAGAAGGTGAAGAACTGGGATGCCTAGAGAGCTCATGAGTTCCCATTTAGGAGATGGATACAAGTGTAGGATGTAGAAAGTGCAGAGATGAGAAGGGATGCATGCAGAGGACAGAAGCTTGCATGCACAGCCCTTCAAGTTACTTCCAACCACAAGAGCCAATAAAGATCTCGGGTTCCGTCTAGTCTAGATGAGACATGAGAATATACATTGTTCTTGTAACAGATGCCAGAACTGAATAGTCAAGAAGCTGACTAAAATCCATCCAAAGCCTCCTGTTNTGGTAGAGTCTACACCAGTTCTCAAAGTTTAGGAGTCATCAGAATTAACCTGAAAAGCTTTGGAAAAGCAGATTGCTGAGAGCCCACCAGAAATTCTGGTTCAACAGGTTTGAGACGAGGCCTAAAAACATGCATTTCTAACAAGCTCTCAGGTGATGCAGAGGCTGCAGCTGTTTGGAACAACCTCTGAGAAGCACTGTCTTCAGCTTGATGGCTGCTGCTCCTCACACCATGGTCAGCATGCCAAATTATCTTCTTCCTCACCTCAACCACAAAGCAACCCTTCCCAGCCACATTTCAATAAGCACAAACCCTGAGGGCATGACACATCTTTTCCTCCATCTGCATCAAGATCTTAACAGACTCTCCGTCTGCAGTAAAACTATTTTACAGGGCAATGATTCAGGCTCTTTTAAGCACTATTCCTTTTCGATTACAAAAGAACAGGCAAGTTAATACCTGACGATGGCTCCACATTTCCAACCAAGGTACTTTAGGGAGATCATTTCCATTTAGAGGGCAGCTATGTCAAAAAGCTC
>NW_007729700.1:225728-226038 GCF_000696425.1 Galeopterus variegatus
GAACATGCATTATTTTTCATAAGTACAAAAATAAGTTTAGTGGAAGCTCTCAGAAGCAGGATGCTCAGAGTCGTCCTAGGTTTATAAAGGTGCTAGTTAATATTGTCCTTTGAGGAAGGACATAGCTTTGTCCTTCAGAATTTAAATATTTCTCAGTAGAAGACTATTAAAGGAGATACCAAGTGACAGAATCCTCCGTCTGAAACCTTACTGCATAAAACCCAACAGGAAGAGAATTTGAATGCCCTCTGAGGAGGAAAATGTGGCTTCATGAGATTCAGTCATCGGCTTCTGCAGGTGCACCCACGAA
>NW_007729701.1:0-3320 GCF_000696425.1 Galeopterus variegatus
CGAGACTTCTTCCTGATCCTTTACAACATATTTGAAATGTTACCTTTTTCTTGACAACTGTGCTGGGTAGTGTTAATTGGCCCTTTCCTTTTGCTCTCCTAGCTCTGGGCAAATTCCTTTATTATAAGTCATTAATTTCTATTGCATTGTACCTATTTTCTCCAATAGACCCTGAACTTTTCAAGAATCTAAGCTATGAGTTGTCCATCATTAGTGTCTGCTGGTATCTATTTTAGTAAGTTCTCATGAGTGATGCCAATATGTTAATCTTCAATGTGGTGGTGAAGTCACTGAGAAAGTTGGCAAGAATTAGGGAGAAGAGGAAGACTAAGGAGAAACAAGTGGGAAAAACCATATCAACAGATGATAGCAATGAGGGGCTTGTGTGAGGGAGGCGAGGGGAGTGGCATCGTCAGATGCATGAGCTTCAAAGCAATAGAATTTTCTTTTTCTCAGTAAGGAAGTTTACTGTACAGAATATTCTTACCCTATCTTTTGGCCCTAAGGTATCTGGAATCTGAAAGAAAATTCAAGCTACTTTAGAAGATTGCAGATGAAATTGTGTCCTCAGGGTATACAGTACTTGAGTTGCAATATTCTCCATTATAAAAATAACTGGCATTTCAAAGGTAACTTTAAAACAACAAAATCATCACTTCCTATCTCTTATTAAAATATATTAGACTTAATTTCTTCATTTTATTAATATAATTTTCCCCACTCAAATGTCGGGGCTTGTGTGAGGGAGGTGAGGGGAGTGGCATCGTCAGATGCATGAGCTTCAAAGCAATAGAATTTTCTTTTTCTCAGTAAGGAAGTTTACTGTACAGAATATTCTTACCCTATCTTTTGGCCCTAAGGTATCTGGAATCTGAAAGAAAATTCAAGCTACTTTAGAAGATTGCAGATGAAATTGTGTCCTCAGGGTATACAGTACTTGAGTTGCAATATTCTCCATTATAAAAATAACTGGCATTTCAAAGGTAACTTTAAAACAACAAAATCATCACTTCCCATCTCTTATTAAAATATATTAGACTTAATTTCTTCATTTTATTAATATAATTTTACCCACTCAAATGTAATTTTAATGGAAAATTAATGTCAGTTTATACCAATTTTGCAATTGTCTGTAAATCATATTTTAATGCCATGAATAAAACACTCAAAAATATAGTATACTTTACTCATATTGGTTTAAAATTTTTATACTACAAATACAAGGATACTTCAAAAAGTTCATGGAAAGATTCATATTATCTTTCAATTCTATTTTTCCTTGAACTTTTTGAAGTACCCTTGCATAATATTTTTTCTGTCTGTGACATATAAATAAAAGGAATACTAGATTGGAGTCAAAGGACTTGGATCACGTCTTTACTGGTTATTAAGTGTTTTACATTGGGCAGGTAACCTCCAAGGCACAATTTCCACTCCTGTAAAATAGAGTAATGCTGCATCTCACCTCATGGGCTTATGATGCGGAGTTAGGAATATAGTGATTTGGGTGAAATCACTTTTCAGAAGGTTGCACAAATGAAATATATTATGCAAGTTAGTGACTCTGATTCCTTAAAGTGTCTGAAATATACAACAATAACATAGCACATATGCTTCAAAAGGCTCCCAAGCTGTGGATGAAAGACACATACTGAGGATAATGTCTGGGAATACTGTATTCCCTGGAATGGGGCTCTATTTATATTCCTATGTGAAAAAGCCAGTGGCCATATCATTAGTTCAGTGATGAAAACATGTAACTGCCCTTAGTAGAATTCCTTTATGGGATTTTAATACCTCCTATTCAGGACAGCTTCCTTGGAGAACTGTGCTGACATCACAGTGGGCTTTATTTCAGTGATGCTGATGTGTGTTTTGGATTTTTGCCATGTTTGGATCTTATCTTGTGATTTCACATGTTTATACTGTGCTAGGTGTGCACAGAAAAATGATCATGCAGCCTAATAGGATAGCTGTCTTTGGTCATTGTTTCAAAATAATGCAACAAGAGGTTAAATACCAAGGCACAGCTTTTACTGCTTTGGTGCTGACATGGCCTCAACTTTCCATAAAGTAAAATAGTAGTGAAATAGTCAATAACCATGTGCATTTTGGGGGAGGATTATAGAGTGTAACTACACAGATGATTTATATTTTTAGCTATTCTCACTTGTATTCCTTTCTTCCTTGAAACATCCATATAAACTGGTGGCTATATTGATCCTAAATAAAACCTTTTGTATCCCACGCATTAAATACTCAAGGTAAAACATACCCACCAACAGCCCATCTTTAGGCAGTCGCTCCAGATCCACTGTGTATTCTCTTGCTGCAACTCCCTTGCTCTGTGGTGGAAAATTCCTGTTTCCTTGCCCTATAATTTACTGAACTAACTGATCCAGTCTTCCCCTCATAGGCTTTCTAAATTTGGGTTTCTTCTTTCTCTCTCCATTCTGCTCTCTACTCTGGTATGTCCTGTGGTTTTCAGAAGATCTCCTCTCTTTAGCCCTGGTCTTATGGAAACTGCCTATCTTCCTGTAAGGAGAATTTGGATATTTGCCTAGAATCCCATTACCCTGGTCCCCTATAACTCTACTGAGGTAGTGGATGAAGTTTCCCATTCATGCTAATCTGGATCATGACTCACTTAGGGAACTCGAGAGTGCTAATTCTGCATTTTTTTGCAGGCAGCACCAATCTAAGGGAGGAAGTGGCACAACCTCCACAGGCATCTCACCTTCCAGGCTCACAAAACTAGTGGTAGCTTGATAACCATGCCACACTGACACACCTCCAGGTCTTTGAATATGCAGTGTCTTCTTGGATCTCATTCTTCTTTGCTTGTCTAACTCCTCTTGGTCCATTAAGAGTCAGTTTGTATTCCAGTCTCCTTATGGTTGTTAAATAAGTATTCTTTCTGTAACCACAATGCTGGGTGCTTCACAAAACATATACCATACATAAATCCTTTGTAATTTTAGTTTACTTATCTTTCTCTTCCATTAGCCAGAAAGATTCTTGAAAATACAGACTGGATTATTTTTCTCCTTTTACCCATAGCACTGGCTCAGTGCCAAACATACGAGGGGTCTTCAAAAAGTTCATGGAAATATTCGCATTATTTTTTTAAAGTGCCCTTGTGTAATCAATATGCTGATTCTGCAGTTGAGGAATCTTATAAGCAGAAATGTGAAATAATTTGTCCAGAGTTAGAGAGACTGATGCAGTCACAATTTATAGCCGTGTCTATTGAAGCCAAGTTGCTAACTTCTATTGAAGGTCAATTAAAACATTTTTTTCCAGATCTACATTGACTCATT
>NW_007729701.1:4077-7415 GCF_000696425.1 Galeopterus variegatus
AGCACTGGCTCAGTGCCAAACATACAAGGGGTCTTCAAAAAGTTCATGGAAATATTCGCATTATTTTTTTAAAGTGCCCTTGTGTAATCAATATGCTGATTCTGCAGTTGAGGAATCTTATAAACAGAAATGTGAAATAATTTGTCCAGAGTTAGAGAGACTGATGCAGTCACAATTTATAGCCGTGTCTATTGAAGCCAAGTTGCTAACTTCTATTGAAGGTCAATTAAAACATTTTTTTCCAGATCTACATTGACTCATTTTGCATTTCATTCATTTAACAAATATGTACTGTCTACTGTATGTATTCAGTGCCTTGCTAAACTCAGGACATCAAAGGTGAATCACAGGCATGTCACCTGACTTCAAAGATCTTGTAATCACGTGCTTGAGTCCCTTCCTCTGTTACCTCATTGGTCTACTGGGTTTCTTGGCTTCAGCTTCACTATTACATTTCTAATACGCCCCATACAGAGCTTACAGTGCTCCTATTTGAAACCCAATAACTATCTAGGACATTATGTATTTATGACTCTTCTGCTAACACCACCTTCATGTTTCTGGTTTTTACCTTTTCTACATTCTGCCTCATCCAATGAGAAAGTGAAAGTAATATATTATGGGATAAAAATTTCCCTGTTGTAGCCCCCAAACTGAATAAATAAAAAACAAGTACCTCTGCATTCTGAAAAGAACAGCCAAAAAACTTCCACATGCCCATCTCAAGGGCAGCTAAAAGAAGCCAAATGGGTTTCTCTACTTCTCTTCCCTCCCACCCCAATTCTCCATCCCATGTTTATTAACAGAAGGCTAAATTTTTATTAGGAAATTCCGAGGGTGAAGAATGGTTGATTGGGAGGAGTGTGCTTGGTGTTTTGCCTCTGTCCTCTTGGCAGGTGGCTTGGGTTTTCAGAATCTCTCTCAAGCCAACTGAGAGGGTTCCAAGGAAACATGGAAAGAAGTAGTAAGTGGCCTGTCTTCCTCAGCTAGAAGCTTGCTGAGGTCCCATCCAGTGTCATCTGACCAGAATGCAGTGAGAGAAGGGGGAGCTTTAATTTTATTCCTCAAAGTCTGAGGTGGAACATGAACAAAATGACCCGTGTCCAATTCTTTTCTGAAGATTTTGAAGGCAGGAGTCTGGAACAGCTGATGAGAGGAGAGAAAAAGAGCAGCAAATGTGTTGACTGCACTTCCACTTTTGAAATTTCCAGGAAAAAATGTGAGTTTCCTGAAGCCTAGTGGATGACTGAGAGGCGGCTGAGCTTGAGGTGCCAGAAGAGGGTAGGGAATGAGAGAGCAGGAGCCAAATGGTGCACGCAAGCGGTCAGCTGGAGAGAGCATCCTCCACTCTGGAAACTGTCCAGTATAGAGCTCCCTGTACGTAGAAATGGGGAGATGAGTTCTGAAGAAACCATAGATAAAATCCATAAAGAAGCTATCATTTGGACATCTGCCAAGACAGATGGCATCAACAGGCAAGACAGGAAAAACGACATCACCGATTAAGTAAATGTATTCCTGCTTATGTTCCTTTAATTTACTGTCTCTTCTCCTGACATTGAAGTTCCTAATAGGAGGAAGAGGAAAATGTAAAACAGAGGGAAGCAGATGATTATCCCTTTTCTGATCAATGGTTATACCTTAACTGCAGAGCAGGGGAAATTTAAGGGTCTGTCATCTATATGGGTAAGGGAAAGGGGAGGGTGAATCATATTTGAATTAGAAAGTGGAAAAAAATTGAGCTGTTCCCTGTTTGCATGACAAGTTCACTCTGCTGCATACAGGAGAAAAAGAAATAAAGTTGTAAGATACATGGAAGTAGTCCCAGCAAATATATTTATTTTGCTGATATACACTCATATGTGTATATGTATCACCAACATTTTCCTGTCTTCCTAACTTCTGCAGGAAATACCCAGTACATAATTCAAAATTAAAAGTTACATTACTATGCTGTTAATACTAATGGTCAATTAATTCTAGTACATATGATATAAAATACCAGTTGTTCATTTATTCACTCATTCATTCATTCATTTATGCATTCAACAAATAAGCGAGCACTTACACCACATGAAATACTACTGTGCTATTAACAACCTGAGGCTCAGAGAGTTTAGGAAAATCTATTAGAGTCATACATTGTAAGTGGTATAGAACAGACCCGAAACCAGAGCTTACAACACAACATCCTATGTGCCTAAGCACTAGGCTAGACCACCAACATTAAAGTTCAAACATGTTCTCCTACTGATTGGGACAAGAGAAAATACTAGGATCCATTGCTATGTGTTGCGTAGGGACCTGCCCTGTTATAAGTCATCAAACTTGAAACTGCTTGTTTACTGCTGCTCTTCCTGGCTGAACTTTAAGCATCATGAAACCAAGGTCCATGGCTGTCTTGTACAAGGGATTTCCCCAGACACCTAGCACAGTACTTGACACGTGTAAACACTCAATAAATATTAGATGAATTAGAGCAGTACAATAAATCCTATAAATTCCAGGGGTACAGCTGGAAACAGGGTCATGAAGAAGAGTGTCAAAATGGATTTGGGGATTACAGAAGTATCCACATTTTCAGAGTAAAGTAAGATTTTGCTGTAGGCAGCATCAGGGCAGCCAGGGTTTTTCGTTTGTTTGTTTGTTTCCTTCATGAATGACACAATAGTTGTTCCAATCTGCAAGCATTTATGTCAGGGACTCTGTGACAGGATATTTTCCAATAAAGAAAAGTACTTGCTGGAAAGATGGCAACACAAAGAAACCACTCCTTGTTAAGGAGGAACTTTATCATGAAATATTCTACACTTAAAAAATGCAAACTTACATTTATATTATATAATTATATAAATATAAAGAATAATGAAACACATGGCAGCATATCACCACATAAGGTAAAAAAGAGAACATTGTCAATACTGCTAATTTCCCTGTGTGTTATCCCAAATATATCATTTTTCATTGCCATGCCCCCTGATCTCCACCACCACTTAGCAGGAAATTATGTTTATCACAATTTTCTTTAGAGTTTTACTGACTAGGTATGATTCCTAATATATATGATATTTATTTTGCATGTTTAAAATTAGCTATACATGACAGCATGTTTATTTATATTCTATTATTTTTAGGAATATTGTATTATTTTCTTTTTATTTAACACTTGAAACATAATTGATTATACATATTTGTAGGGTACAGAGTTGACTATCCATATTTGTGTACAATATGTGAAGATCAAATCAGTATTATTAGCATATTCTTCATTACAAATCATCATTATTCTGTGTGCATTACCCAATTTCTTTCTAACCCCCCTTCCCTCCCGCTTTCCA
>NW_007729701.1:7950-10602 GCF_000696425.1 Galeopterus variegatus
CATCATTATTCTGTGTGCATTACCCAATTTCTTTCTAACCCCCCTTCCCTCCCGCTTTCCAGCCTCTAGCAACCACGGGTCTGTTCTCTCCTTCTGAAAGTTCAATGTATTATTTTGGTCTGTTCTTCCTTCCTTCCCTCCCTCTGTCCCTCCCTCCCTCCCACTTATGAGTGAGAACATGCAACATTTCTCTTTCTGTGCCTGACTTACTGATATTAATATAATTTTCTCCAAGCTCATCTGTGTTGCGGCAAATGGCGGAATTTCATTCTTTTTTATGGCTGAGTAGTTTTCCATTGTATGTATATACTACATTTCCTTTACAGTCATCTGTTGATGGACATTTATGTTGGCTCCATATGTTGGCCATTGTAATAGGCCTATGATGAAGATGGAGTGCAAGTATCCCTTTGACATGATGATTTCCTTCCTTTGGATACATACCCAGTTGTGGGATTGCTGGATTGTATGGCAGTGCTGTCTGTGATTGTTTGAGGAACCTCTATACTGTTTTCCATAGTGGCTGTACTAATTTACAGTCCCACTGACAGTGTAGAAGAGTTGCCCTTTCTCTGCATCTTCGTCAGCATTTTTTATTGTCTGTCTTTTTGCTAACAGCCAGTCTAGATGGGAGAGATGATATCTCATGTAGTTTTGATTTACATTTCCCTGATGATTAGTGATGATGAGCATTTTTTCATGTACCTGCTGGCCATTAGTTTGTCTTCTTTTGAAGTGTTTATTTAGCTTCTGTGCCCAAATTTTAATTGACTTATATGTTTTTTTTTTAACTGTTAAGTTGTTTGAGTTCTTTTTATTTTCTGGATATTAATCCCTTGTCAAATGCATAGTTTGTGAATATTTTCTCCCACCCTGTAGGTTGTCTTTTCATGCTGTTGGTTGTTTAATCTGCTGTGCAGAACGTTTTTAGTTTGATATATCCCATTTGTTTATTTTTTCCTTTATTGCCTAAGCTTTTGAGTTCTATTCATAAAGTCTTTGTCCAGTCCTACATCCTGAAGTGTTTCCCCTATGATTTCTTCTAGGAGTTTTAGTTTCAGGTTTTATACCTGTCTTTAATCCATTTGAGTTGATTTTGGTATATGGTGACATGTATGGGTCTAGTTTTATTCTTCTACACATGGATATCCAGATTTCTCATCACAGTTTGCTGAAGAGGCTGTTCTTTCCCCAATGTATGTTCTTGGTACCTTTGTTGAAGATCAATTGGCTATAAGTATGTGGGTTGATTTCTGGGTTCTCCATTCTGTTCCATTTATCCATGTGACTGTTTTTGTGTCAGTACCATGCTGTTTTGGTAACTATAGCTTTTTAATATAATTTGAAGTCAGGTATTGTAATGCCTCTGGCTTTACCTTTTTTTTTTTTTGCTTAAGATTGCTTTGGCTATTCAGGGTCTTTTGTTGTTCCATATGTATTTTAGGATTTTTTAAAAAAATTTTTGTGAAGAATGTTGTTGGTATTTTGACAAGGGATACATTGAATCTGCAGATTGCTTTGGGTAGTATGGACATTTTCACAGCATTATTTTTTCCAATCCATGAACATGGAATGTCATTCCATCTTTTTATGTCCTCTTTAACTTCTTTCAGTCATGTCGTAGTTCTCATTGTGGAGATCTTTTCCCTCCTTGGTTAAATTTTTCCTAGGTATTTTAGTTTTTTGGTAGCTATTGTGAATGGCTTGCTTTCTTGATTTCTTTTTAAGGTAGTTTGTTGTTGGTGTATAAAAATATGCTGATTTTTGTATCTGCAACTTTACTGAACTTGTTTATGAGCTCAAAGAGTTTTTTGCTAGAGTCTTTAGTTTTTTCTACATATAGGATCATGTCATTGGCACACAGGGAAAATTTGATTTTGTCTTTCAATTTAGAAAACCATAGAGAACCGAGAACAACAAGAAAAACTTGTTAGAACTAATAAAAAAACCCCAATAAAATTGTAGGACACAAAATTTACAAATGAAAAATCAATCACTCTGTGTTGGCAGGATACCTGTACAGTGACTGTTTTTTGTATGCAAATTTTGTGCCCTGCAATTTTATTAAATTTATTTATTATTTCTAACAGGAGTTTTTTTTTGTTGTTGTTGAATCTTTAGGATTTTCTGTGTGTATTATGTCAACTTCAAACAGAGATGATTTTACTTCTTTTCAATTTGGATGCCTTTTATTTCTTTTTCTAGTTTAATTTATCTTGTTATACCTTCCAGTACTATGTTGAAAAGAAATGGTAAAGTGAGCATCCTTTCCTTCTACCAGATCTTAGAGGGAAATCTTTCAGTTTTCCCTATTGATTATGATGTTAGTCATGGGGTTTTCATACGTGGATCTTTATTGTGTTGAGGTAAGCTATTTCTATACCAATTTTGTTGAGAGTTTTAATCATGAATGAATATTGAACTTCAGCAAATGTTTTTGTTGTGTCTGTTGTGATAATTATGCACGTTTATTCTCTTATTCTTTTAATGCATTGTATCATATTGTTTGGTTGACAAATGTTGAAATATCCTTGCACACCAGTGATAAATCCCACTTAGTCACGGTGTATGAATGTTTTGATGTGCTGTTTAAATAAGTTTGCTAATGTTTTATTAAAGATTTTTGCATCTATGTTCATCAAGGATGTTGAC
>NW_007729701.1:10760-12473 GCF_000696425.1 Galeopterus variegatus
AAATAAGTTTGCTAATGTTTTATTAAAGATTTTTGCATCTATGTTCATCAAGGATGTTGACCTATAATTGTCTTTTCTTGCAGTATCTTTTCTTGTAGTGTCTAGTTTTGATATCAGGGCGTTGCTGGCCTCATAGAATGAATTTGAAAGTGTTCCTCTTTTCTATTTTTTCTGAGTGTTTAAGAAGGATTAGTACTTAGTCTTCTTTTATAGTTTGGTAGAATTCAGTAGCAAAGCCATCTGGGTCTGGGCTTTTCTTTGTTGGGAAATACGAGTATTTGATTAATGATTCAATCTCCTTATTTGTTCAGGCTTTCCTCCTCCCCCTCCTCTTTCCCTTCTTCCTCCTCTTCGTCATCCTCCTCCTCCTCCTCTTCTTCTTTTTCTAGATTTGTCTTTACTCCTGTTAATTTCTCTATTGTCAGTTTATCTATTTATTTATTTGGTGGCTGGCCAGTACAGGTATCAAAACTCTTTACCTTGGTGTTATCGACATAAGCACTAACCAACCAAGCTAACTGGCCATGCTTTCTGTTTCTTTTTGATTCAAGTTTGATATGTAGTATGTTTCTAGGAATTTATTCATTTTTTCTATGCTATCCAATTTGTCATCATATGATTGTTTATAATAGTTCCTGATAGTTCTTTTTTTATTTTTAAGGCATTGTAAGTCATTGCCATTGTAAGTCTTCTCTTTCAGTTCTCATTTTATTTATTTATTTATCTGTGTCTCCTATTTTTTTCCATCTAGCTGTTTGTTAATTTTGTTTATCTTCCAGAAAACTACTCAGTTTTGTTCATTTTTTTTTCAGTTCTGATCTTATTTTTTACTTCAGTCTACTAACCTTGGGCTTAGTTGGTTGCTCTTTTTCTAGTTCCTTGAGGTGTAAAATTAGGTTACTTATTTGATATCCTTCTTGTTTCTTAATATAGGTATTTATAGCTATAAACCTCCCTCTTTGTACTGCTTTTGCTGCATCTCATCAGCTCTGGTATGTTGTATTTTAGTTTTAGTTTGTGTCAAGATACTTTTAAAATTTCCATTTGATTTCCTCTATGACCCAATGTTTGTTTGTTTTTTTTTCTGGAGTGTGTTGCTTAATTTCTGTGCATTTGTGAATTTTCTGCTTTTATCACTGTTATTGGTGATTAGTTTTATTCCATTGTGGCCAGAAAAAATACTTGAAATGATTTTAATCTTCTTGAATTTTTTAAGTCTTGTTTTGTGACTTAACATGTAATCTATCTTGGAGAATATTCCATGTGTTTTTGAGAATAATGCATATTCTTCTAATGTTGGATAGAAAGTTCTGTATATTTCTGTTAGGTTCAATTTGTCTATATTTTTAAGTAGCTGTTTCTTTATTAATTTTTATCTCAATATTTTATCCATTATTGTAAGTGGTGTGTTCAAGCCCCCTACTGCTACTACTGTTTCATGTAACTTGTTACATGTGAGTGTGTTTTGTCTTACTGGACTCAAGCAATTGGTAAGACTGAAGCCCAGGATGAAGTGGGCAGAAGTGTTTGAACTTCTATTCTTGGTAATTAGAATAGTGATAATGTCTGCTACTCTCCATGTGGTGGGAATTCCCCCTTGGGACTGGTAATTAGTGAACCTGTTTTGCTGTAGGCTTTCTTTACTCTGTTTTTATTCTTTTTCTTTTTGTTTCTCTAACTGGGTAGTTCAATCAATCTGTGTTTTTTTTTTTT
>NW_007729701.1:13069-27376 GCF_000696425.1 Galeopterus variegatus
TTTTTTTCTTTTTTGTCTTTTTTCGTGTCCGGCAATGGATCGCAACCCTCAGTGTCACGCCAGTACCAGACCGGGACCGTCAACGGGATCGCAACCCTCGGTGCTGCGCCCGCACCTCGCTCAGCGAGTGAGTGGGAACCGGTCTGTATGTGGGATCCGAACCCTCAGCGGGAGCGCCGCTGTGCTTCCCAAGCAGCGCACTGTAGCAGTGCGCCACCGGGCCAGCCCCAATCAATCTGTGTTTGAGTTTCCTGATTCTTCTCCTGTTTGATTGAGTCTGCCATTGAAGCTTTCTATTGATTTTTCTATTGAATTTTTCAGTTCAATCACTGTATTCAGCTTTCAAATTTCTGTTTAATTATCTTTTATGATTTCTATCTCTGATGAAATTCTCATATTATGCATGTATTATTTTCTTGATTTTTGTTTTATTGTCTGTGTTTTCTTCTGTCTCATTGAACTTTTTAAGATAATCATTTTAAGTTCTTTGTCAGCCAAATTGTAGATGTCCATTTCTTTGGATTTTGTAACTTGAAAACTATTGTGTTCCTTTGGTGCTGTGATGCTTCTTGATTTTTTCTTGTGTTTGTGTGTGTGTGTGTGTGTGTGTGTTTCTTACAGCCTTGGGCTTATGTTTGTGCATTTGACAGGGCAGGCAGTCTTTATAAAACGGTTTTGGTGAGAAAGACCTTCATCTACAGGTGGTATAAGGGCATTGGCTGGGTAGGGTTTGGCAATTATGGCCCTAGAGAGAGTGCAGTGGTATAGTCTCCACACAGCTCTGTCAGCTGAGGTTAACATTAGTGAAGACTGAAGAGGCCTTCAGTGACCAAGCCTGCATGTGTTCACAGCAGTGGTGAGGGCTGTTGGGGTCCTTGGTGGTGAAGATTGCTAGAGTCCTCCTGTTCTCTTTTTCCCCAATAGGGGGAAATCATGACCAAGGGGATTCCTCTCATTGCTGGGTCCTACATGGGAGTATTTGCAGTGGCAGTGACACTGGTATCTGATGTATGTGCTCATGCAAAGCTCATAGAACCACAGTCTGGAGCATAGATGTGTGCAGAATGACCACAGATCTGGGATCTGGGATGCAGGCTTCGGTGGTGGTAATGATTTGTGGGGTATAGGCACACCCACAGTGGTGGGGTATGAGGCCTGAATGCTCACAGGGAGGCTGTGGACCTGGGCTCCAGAGTGAAGATGTATGTTGCTACTGCCACTCTGGGGTTTGAGGTGTGGGCATATCTGCTGCAGTGGTGGCACCAGTTTCTGAGGTGCATGCACTTGCACAGTGGCTACAGAGGGGGTCTAGAGCATGGGTGCATGCAGAGAATGGCTCCTGGGTCCAGGCCTGCATTCATTTGCAGAGGGAAGGAGGATACTGGCTCTGGTTCATGGTGGCACAGTGGTGTCTCTTTCTCCAGGGGTCTGCAGCAGCTATGGTGATTGTTGAGGTCTTCAGCAGCAAACACTGGGGATCATGATGTCACATGCCATGTGGCTGGCATTCATAGCCCTGACACTTCTTCTTTTCTCCTAGCCATTTCCAGATGTATCAGCTATGCTGATATCCCCAGCAATCTGGATGTGGTAAAACTGTAATGGGTTCTTTGGGCAGTGCCTTGAAAGGCTCAAAAAGCTGGTTGCTCACCCACCTCTCTTTTTCCCCATAAAGGGAACTCACAGGACAAGGAGTTTCCTCTCAGTGCTAAGCTGTCCTGGCCTGGGGAATAGGATGATGCAGGCAAAATGAAATTGTTCTTACTCCCCTTTCTCTGAGGTTATTCTTCCTTTTCTCCCCTCTACTGTGTTGCTGTAACTTCTTAACTGTCCTCCTGAACCCTCACTGAGCTATTTTTGATTGTAGATGGCTATCTAATTGTTCTTTCCTCAGAAGGTTGATCTCCTGCTCCACCATTTTGCTGATGTCATGCCTGAGTATTTTTTTTTTTTAAATCAAGAATGTATGTTGAATTTTGTTAGGCTTTTTGGCATCTATAAAAATAATATTTTCTCATCATGTATATTAATATCTTAAATTATATTCATAGATTTTCTAATTATTAAACCNTGTGTGTGTGTGTGTGTGTGTTTCTTACAGCCTTGGGCTTATGTTTGTGCATTTGACAGGGCAGGCAGTCTTTATAAAACGGTTTTGGTGAGAAAGACCTTCATCTACAGGTGGTATAAGGGCATTGGCTGGGTAGGGTTTGGCAATTATGGCCCTAGAGAGAGTGCAGTGGTATAGTCTCCACACTGCTCTGTCAGCTGAGGTTAACATTAGTGAAGACTGAAGAGGCCTTCAGTGACCAAGCCTGCATGTGTTCACAGCAGTGGTGAGGGCTGTTGGGGTCCTTGGTGGTGAAGATTGCTAGAGTCCTCCTGTTCTCTTTTTCCCCAATAGGGGGAAATCATGACCAAGGGGATTCCTCTCATTGCTGGGTCCTACATGGGAGTATTTGCAGTGGCAGTGACACTGGTATCTGATGTATGTGCTCATGCAAAGCTCATAGAACCACAGTCTGGAGCATAGATGTGTGCAGAATGACCACAGATCTGGGATCTGGGATGCAGGCTTCGGTGGTGGTAATGATTTGTGGGGTATAGGCACACCCACAGTGGTGGGGTATGAGGCCTGAATGCTCACAGGGAGGCTGTGGACCTGGGCTCCAGAGTGAAGATGTATGTTGCTACTGCCACTCTGGGGTTTGAGGTGTGGGCATATCTGCTGCAGTGGTGGCACCAGTTTCTGAGGTGCATGCACTTGCACAGTGGCTACAGAGGGGGTCTAGAGCATGGGTGCATGCAGAGAATGGCTCCTGGGTCCAGGCCTGCATTCATTTGCAGAGGGAAGGAGGATACTGGCTCTGGTTCATGGTGGCACAGTGGTGTCTCTTTCTCCAGGGGTCTGCAGCAGCTATGGTGATTGTTGAGGTCTTCAGCAGCAAACACTGGGGATCATGATGTCACATGCCATGTGGCTGGCATTCATAGCCCTGACACTTCTTCTTTTCTCCTAGCCATTTCCAGATGTATCAGCTATGCTGATATCCCCAGCAATCTGGATGTGGTAAAACTGTAATGGGTTCTTTGGGCAGTGCCTTGAAAGGCTCAAAAAGCTGGTTGCTCACCCACCTCTCTTTTTCCCCATAAAGGGAACTCACAGGACAAGGAGTTTCCTCTCAGTGCTAAGCTGTCCTGGCCTGGGGAATAGGATGATGCAGGCAAAATGAAATTGTTCTTACTCCCCTTTCTCTGAGGTTATTCTTCCTTTTCTCCCCTCTACTGTGTTGCTGTAACTTCTTAACTGTCCTCCTGAACCCTCACTGAGCTATTTTTGATTGTAGATGGCTATCTAATTGTTCTTTCCTCAGAAGGTTGATCTCCTGCTCCACCATTTTGCTGATGTCATGCCTGAGTATTTTTTTTTTTTAAATCAAGAATGTATGTTGAATTTTGTTAGGCTTTTTGGCATCTATAAAAATAATCAGAAGGTTGATCTCCTGCTCCACCATTTTGCTGATGTCATGCCTGAGTATTTTTTTTTTTTTAAAAATCAAGAATGTATGTTGAATTTTGTTAGGCTTTTTGGCATCTATAAAAATAATATTTTCTCATCATGTATATTAATATCTTAAATTATATTCATAGATTTTCTAATTATTAAACCACTCTTGCATTCCTGGAGTAAATGCCACTTGACTGACACATTTTTTAAAAAGTGCTATTGGTTTCTGATTATTAATATTTTATTTAGAGTTTATGCATTGATATTTGCTAATGAAACTAGTCCATAATTATTTGATTTTTGTATCTTTACCAGCTTCACTATGTTATACCTGATTCTTTTTTTATGTTTTGGAACATTTTAATAAGCATTAATGTTATCTGGTATTTGAAGGCTTGGCAGAATTCCATTGTGAAACAATATGGGCCTCATCTTTTTAAATAATAAAGTAGTTATTTTATAATTTTTTATATTTCTCCTACGGTAAATTGATTTCCTTAAGACTTACCTTTACTGTGTTTAAATTTGGTAGGTATTTGGTATATTTTTAAGAAATTTTTCATCTTCTTTAGATTTTCATATCTGTTATCATAGAGTTGCATATAACCTTCTTAGTTTTTAATTCCTTCTATTTAACATCTATTGTTTGCTTATTTTATATATTCATGTTTGGGTTGAACATTCTGGGTTAGTTTTCCAAGTACAAGGTGAAACTTTCCAATAAATAGACTCAAGTTTTCTTTTATTTCTGGAAATATTTCTTGGATTATAGTTTTAAGTATTGCTCAAGTTCTTTTTTCTTTCCTTAATGAATTCCAATTGTATATTAGTTGGGTCTTCTTTATATACCATCCATATCAATCACATTCTCCTCGACAAGATTTAACTGCTTTTTTAACCTTTATAATCCCTCTTATATTTTCAATCATATCTATTTCCTTTAGATATCATGTAATCTAATCTTAAATTCATTTTGGTTATTTATTCTTTACTTCAATTTCTTTTTCTGAGTTCAGTGAACTCTTGCCTGTCTTTCTGCATTATGTCTGCATCTTTTTTGAGGTATTAAATTTATAGTTTAATATGATTTTCATGTCTATGAATGCTTGTTTAAGGAAATGTAATTAAGATTGGAATGTTGTATTATAGTATTTCTGTGTTTTCATTTTTCTTATCTGAAGGGTGGGGGTTGGCGTGGGAATATGGTTTCATTACCCACAATGTTTTTATTCCAAGTTTCTGTTTTCTTCTTATACCAGCTATGTACAGATGTTACTTCTGTTTTATTTATTTATTTATTTATTTTCCTAAGAAGCAGTAAGAAGGGGTTCTGTGTAGGGGAATAGAATTTGCATGACTTATCAGGTTTTACTCCAAGAACATTCTCTTCACTTGGTTCATTAGATTGCAGTGTCTTTTATTGATTCTTCTACTCTTCCTCCTCCTTTTCCTCCACCTCCTCATTATTCTTCTTCATTTTGAAAGGCAGAAATGTCTCTTGACTTTGTGATGATACTCGTTTACTAAAAAAAAAAAAAAATCCTTAATTTTTACCACCTGTTATGCTCTTTTTTATCCACCAAACCTCTGAAATATCTTCCACTTTCTGTCACCTCCCCGTCTTTCAGAAGTTGTAACTTGCCCAATATGCCCACCTCTGTTTCTATGCACCTTCAACCTCCTTTCTTTTGATTTTCCTATTATGTCTCAGACTTCTGTTTCTCTCTTAGGTTGGGATTCTCTCTTTCAAGGATTTTATCTTCCAGGTCTCCACTATCCTCACCTATTTTCTCCACAGTGTAACTTGACTCTCGTTTTTGCCCTGGGTGCCAAATTTGACTATGGCGTCTTAGGTACTTATTTCCTTAGTTACAAGGAAATTAAAGTTTGTAATATTTTCTGTCAATCAGTTATAAAGTGGCTTATAAGTGGTTTTATTCATTATCCTCAATAATCTGTATGATTTTGGAAGATACGTGAAGAACTTGAATTTCAATGACTCTGACTGTTTTGCAAGAACTCTTTCTCATATGTTTTAAAAATTTATGTCTGGTGGGCCAGCCCCGTGGTGCACTTGGGAGAGTGCGGTGCTGGGAGCGCAGCGACGCTCCCGCCGCGGTTTCGGATCCTATATAGGACTGGCTGCTGCGCTCACTGGCTGAGCGCGGTGTGGCTGACACCAAGCCAAGGGTTGCGATCCCCTTACCGGTCACGAAAAAAGACAAAAAAAAAAAAAAAAATTATGTCTGGGGAATATGCTTTCTATATAGCCTGATTCTATTTCTGTTCTTACTTTTGATTTTTGGTAACATTTTATTTTATTTAATGGTTGATTATTTCTGATTTTGTAAGAAAAAGTAGTATATATAATTTGCTGATCTGGATGATATATTTCTCCAGAGAGATTTAATTTTGTCTTTGTTAGTAGCTAGGCTAAGAGTAATGGTAGTTTTTGACAACCTTAGTCTAGTGTGGTATTGAAAGGCTTGGAAGCTGGCTTCAATCCATGTGAGAGATTATTTCATGTTCTTTTTAGCACTAGAGCACAATGCTTTGGGGCTCCAAACTAGAAGTCTTGGTGTTTACCAGGGTTCTGCTTTCTTTTCCATCCCTGAACTACAATTTTTGTCCTTCCACTTTCAGTACCTGCAAAACGACTTTGTTTAGTTTCTCAGTTTCCAGTCATCACTTTTGGAATGCGAAATTACCTCAAATGGAATGTGGCCCCAAAAGTCATATTTAGCTACACTTATCTCTCTAGACTTCTCTTTGTCCTGGATCACGTGCCAGCAAATCTCTTCCTCGGAAGTCATCTAATGAATTTAAGTATACACTTTTCTATTAGATGTGTTATATATACTGAATTGGAGGGTTGGTCTGACATAGTCCACCATCGTTAGAAAATCTTAAATGTATTTCATTTCTGTTATTTTCAAGGATTATTAATTAGTATTTCAGATCTATTTTGGTTTGTTGTTTAACACCACATATTATATATTATTATCATTGATTTATACAACCAGTGCTAGTATATGTTACCTGACTTATTTTTCATGTTATTCACTTGGCTTTCTTACTTGGTTCTCAGAACTTATTTCTAGAATAATTTTTTAAAATCTCCCTGAATAATAACCTCTGTAGTTTCCTTTGCTGAATTTCTGCTGTTGCTAAGCACTTTGTTTCTTTTTGTCTGAACATGTGTCTATTTCACCATCATTCTTGAGTGGTAGTTTTCTTTGACATTCTACATTTTTGCCAATACGTGTCTATGTGAGGTTTTCTTTTATTTGCTTTGTGACTCCTGAATCTATGGATTCATGTCTTTCATCCATTGGGGGGAAATTCTCAAAAATTGTCTTTTGAGTATTACATTTTCTCTAGTCTCCCCTTATGGAAATTGAATTGAATATATATTAAGCCATATTCCTCTGTCTTCTGTTTCTCATCTTTTCTCTTTTTTCTTTTTCATATTTTTCTTTTTTTGGTTCCACACTATGGTTGATTTATTCTGGATTGTTTCTCAGTTCTGGAGTTCTCTCTTTAGCTTTGCCTGATCAAAGTCAGTAGAATACTGTAGTAGAGAAAAACTGCTGAGGTTTTAATCTTAGTTCTGTTACCCAGTAGTTAGGCAATTTAAGCAAATGCCTTAATCTCTTATCCCCGTGTTTTAAAAATCTGTCAAATGATGATAATAATACATACCTACTTCATGGGATGCTATAAGGATTAAATTAGTCAATCAATGGGAAGTGCTCAGAAGAGTGTCTGGCATATAGCAATCCTCATTAAGTATAAACTATCATTATTATCTATTAGTCTGCTATTTAACTTGTCTATTTAATTTTAAATTCCAATGATTATGTTTTTATTTTTAAAATTTTATGACTTAAAAAAATTATCTTTATCACTTTTGACAGTTTCTTTTTTTTTCTTATGACTTTGATTCTACTTTTGTTTCTTTAGCCGTATTAAACAATTTTGTTTTACTCTATGTCCAAAAATTCTAATTGAATGAAGCCTCACTATAAAACCATAAGCAATGTTCAAAAATTTCACCATAAAAAAGTATGGGTGTGTGTTATTACAAAGTTAATAGGATGATTAGATTCAGTTATTGCAATTAGCCCACTGTGTTCTGGGGTTCTGGGACCCAGTCACCAATATTTTTAAATCTGTATTTACATTATTGTAATAGTCTTAAGGGATTTTGCTATACAGAAGACTTTATGGGTCTGATTTTACTGTTTGTTTTTCTTTCTATATACTTCTGTTTGTAATGTTGTTTCCTCATGCACTTTTTTCTTTCTTGAGAGACTATTTTCATTCAGATTGTTTTTTTCTTCCCTGGAAGTCCTGGTATAAGGGTGCATTCCCTCACAGAGGATTTACATTTCTTTTGTCATTATCCAAATGTGCTATCTTGTGATAATTCTAAACTAAATCTTGGCTTGGTTATTTTTTTTAGATCATAAATCAGATTAAGATAGTTATCAGTGTTTAGGAGATATAGTTTACTTCTCTGTGGTAGGCTAAAAATTGGCCCCTAATACATCCTATTGAATCTGCAGATCACTTTTGGTAGCATGGACATTTTCACAACATTAATTCTTCTAATTCATGAGCGTGGAATGTCTTTCCATCTTTTGGTGTCTTTTAAAATTTCTTTCAGCAGTGTTTTGCAATTCTCATTGTTGAGATATTTCACCTCTTTAGTTAAGTTTATTCCTGGGTATTTTATTCTTTTTTATTTTTCTTTGTGCAACATTTTATTTTTTAAAAAATTTTATACATAATTGATTATACATGTTTATGGGGTACAAAGTTGACTATGAGTATTTGTGTATAGTATGTGATGATCAAATCAATATTTTTCACATGTTAATCATTACAAATCTTAATTTTGATTTGTGCCTTACCTAATTACTCCCTAACATCCCTTCCCTCTCATGTTCCCACCTTTAGTAATTATAGTTCTGTTCTCTGCTTCTGAAAGTTCAATGTTTTATTGCGGTCTTTTTGTCTTTCTCTCTTTCTTTCTTTCTTAGCTCCTACTTATTAGTGAGGACACATCGTGCTTCCCTTTCAGTGCCTGCCTTATTTCAGTTAACATAGTTTTCTCCAAGCTCATCCATGTTGTGGCAAATAGAAGAATTTCATTCTTTTTCATGGCTGAGTAGTATTCCATTGAGCATATATACCACATTATCCTTATCCAGTCGTCCATCAATGGACACGTAAGTTGATTTCATATCTTGTCTATTGTAAAAAATGTGGTGATGAACCTGAAAGTGCAGTTATCCCTTCAACATGATGATTTCCATTCTTTTGGGTATGTGCCCAGTAGTGGGATTGCTGGATCATATGGCGCTTCTATCTGTAGTTGTTTGAGAAACCTCCATACTGTTTTCCATAATGGCTGCACTAATTTACAGTCTCACCAACAGTGTAGAAAAGTTCACCTTTCTCCACATCCTCATCAACATTTGTTAATGTCTGTCTTTTTGATAATAGCCAGTCTAGCTTGGGTAAGATGATATCTCAATGTAGTTTGATTTACCTTTCCCTGATGATTAGTGATGTTGAGCATTTTTTCATGTACCTGCAGGCTATTTGTATGTTTTCCTTTGAAAAATGTCTATTCAGCTTCCTGGCCCAATTTTTAATCTGGGCATTTGACTTTTTAGTGTGAAGTTGTTTGAATTCCTTGTATATTCTGAATATTAGTCCTTTGTCAGATGTATAGTTTGAAAATATTTTCTCCCATTCTGTAGGCTGTCTTTTCATGCTATTGATTACTTCCCTTTCTGTGCAGAAACTTTTTAGTTTAATATTATCCCATTTGCTTATTTTTTCTTTTGTTGCTGTGCTATTGTGATCTTATTCATGAAGTCTTGTCCAGTCCTATATCCTGAAGTGTTTCCCCAATGTTTTCTTCCAGGAGTTTTATAGTTTCAGGTCTTATACTTAAGTCTTTAATCCATTTTGAGTTGACTTTAGTATATGGCAAGATCTATGGGTCTAGTTTCATTCTTTTACATATGGATATCCAGTTTTCCTAGTACCAGTTACTACATAGGCTGTTTTTTTCCCCGGTGTATGTTCTTGGTGCCTTTGTTGAAGATCAGTTGGCTGTAATTACATGGGCTGATTTCTGGGTTCTCTATTCTATTCTATTGATTCATGTGTCTGTTTTTATGCCAGTACTATGCTGTTTTGGTTACTATAGTTTTGTAGTACAATTTGAAGTCAGGTAGTGTAATGCCTCTGGTTTTGTTTCTTTTACTCAGGTTTGTTTTGTGTATTTGGGGTCTTTTTTTATTCCACATGAATTTTAGGATTGTTATTTCTATTTCTGTAAAGAATGTCATCGGTATTTTGATGGGTATTGCATTAACTCTGTAGATAGCTTTGGGGTAGTATGGACATTTTTGCAATGTTAATTCTTACAATCCACAAACATGGAACATCTTTCCATATTTTGGTGTCCTCTTTAATTTCTTTCAGCAGTGTTTTGTAGTTCTCATTGTAGAGATTTTTCACTTTGGTTGAAATGAATTTTTCATTAGTTGAATGTATTCCTAGGAATTTTTTCATTTGATAGCTGTTGTAAATAGGCTTGCTTTCTTGATTTCTTTTTCTGCTCATTCATTGTTGGTGTATAAAAACGCTACTGATTTTTGTGTATTGATTTTGTATTCTGCAACTTTACTGAATTTGTTTATGAGCTCGATGAGGTTTTTGGTAGAGATTATGAGTTTTTCTACATATAGGATCATGTCCTCGAACAGTGACAATTTGACCTCATTTTTTCCAATTTGTATGCCCTTTATTTCTTTCTCTTGCCTGATTCCTCTGGCTTATACATCCAATACTGTGTTGAATAGGAGTGGTGAAAGTGGGCATCCTTGTCTGGTTCCTGTTCTAAAAAGAAAAACTTTAAGTTTTTCCCCATTCAGGATGATGCTGGTAGTGGGTTTGTTATATATGGCTTTAACTGTGTTGAGATACTTTCTTTCTATACCTAATTTGTTGAAGGTCTTTATCATGAAGAGATGCTGAATTTTGTCAAATGTTTTTTCTGCATTTGTTGAGATGATCATATGGTTTTCATACTTGCTTTTGTTAATGTGGTGTATCACATTTATTGATTTGTGCATGCGAATCATCTTTGTATCCCTGGGAAGAATCCCACTTGATCATGTTGTGTAACCTTTTTGATGTGATTTGTATTCTGTTTGCTAATGTACTGTTGAGGATTTTTGCATCTATGTTCATCAAGGATATTGGCCTGTAGCTTTCTTTTTTTGTGTGTGTGTCTTTGTCTGATTTTGGTTTCAGGGTGATGCTGGCCTCATAGAATGATTTGAGGAATGGCTTCTGATTCTTAGAGTATGTCAATGTTATCTTATTGAGTAAAAGAGTCTTTGCAGATGTGATTAAGTTAAGGATCTTGAGATGCAGAAATTATTATGGGTTATGGAGATGGCCCAAAAATGCCATTACACATATCCTTATAATACACAGATAGAGGGAGATATGAAATAGACAGTAGAGGAGAAGGAAATGGGACCACAGATGCATAGACTGGAGTGATGCAGCCATAGGTCAACAAATTCCAGAAGCAATGAGAAGCTAAATAGACAGTAGAGGAGAAGGAAATGGGACCACAGATGCATAGACTGGAGTGATGCAGCCACAGGTCAACAAATTCCAGAAGCAATGAGAAGAAGACAAAGAATGAATTCTTCCCTAAAGCCTCTGTAGGAAGTGTTGTTCTGCTGACANTTCCTAGGAATTTTTTCATTTGATAGCTGTTGTAAATAGGCTTGCTTTCTTGATTTCTTTTTCTGCTCATTCATTGTTGGTGTATAAAAACGCTACTGATTTTTGTGTATTGATTTTGTATTCTGCAACTTTACTGAATTTGTTTATGAGCTCGATGAGGTTTTTGGTAGAGATTATGAGTTTTTCTACATATAGGATCATGTCCTCGAACAGTGACAATTTGACCTCATTTTTTCCAATTTGTATGCCCTTTATTTCTTTCTCTTGCCTGATTCCTCTGGCTTATACATCCAATACTGTGTTGAATAGGAGTGGTGAAAGTGGGCATCCTTGTCTGGTTCCTGTTCTAAAAAGAAAAACTTTAAGTTTTTCCCCATTCAGGATGATGCTGGTAGTGGGTTTGTTATATATGGCTTTAACTGTGTTGAGATACTTTCTTTCTATACCTAATTTGTTGAAGGTCTTTATCATGAAGAGATGCTGAATTTTGTCAAATGTTTTTTCTGCATTTGTTGAGATGATCATATGGTTTTCATACTTGCTTTTGTTAATGTGGTGTATCACATTTATTGATTTGTGCATGCGAATCATCTTTGTATCCCTGGGAAGAATCCCACTTGATCATGTTGTGTAACCTTTTTGATGTGATTTGTATTCTGTTTGCTAATGTACTGTTGAGGATTTTTGCATCTATGTTCATCAAGGATATTGGCCTGTAGCTTTCTTTTTTTGTGTGTGTGTCTTTGTCTGATTTTGGTTTCAGGGTGATGCTGGCCTCATAGAATGATTTGAGGAATGGCTTCTGATTCTTAGAGTATGTCAATGTTATCTTATTGAGTAAAAGAGTCTTTGCAGATGTGATTAAGTTAAGGATCTTGAGATGCAGAAATTATTATGGGTTATGGAGATGGCCCAAAAATGCCATTACACATATCCTTATAATACACAGATAGAGGGAGATATGAAATAGACAGTAGAGGAGAAGGAAATGGGACCACAGATGCATAGACTGGAGTGATGCAGCCATAGGTCAACAAATTCCAGAAGCAATGAGAAGCTGAAGAAGACAAAGAATGAATTCTTCCCTAAAGCCTCTGTAGGAAGTGTTGTTCTGCTGACACCTTGATTTTGGTTGAGTAATATTGATTTAGACTCAGTGATACTGATTTCAAACTTCTGGCCTCCAGAACTATGAGTGAATAAATTTGTTATTTTAAGCTACCTAGTTTCTGATAAATTTTATAGTCACCACAAGCAACAAAGACACCCTCCATTCCAAGCCCAAGCTAAGACAAATTCTTCTGACATTTTGCTTGGTGNCAAAGACACCCTCCATTCCAAGCCCAAGCTAAGACAAATTCTTCTGACATTTTGCTTGGTGAAATAATAATAAATAATAAATTCACTAAATTTAGATTGATTCCTCCATTTGTAAAACATAGTTCATGCAATTAGAAGAGGGTTATACATTCTTAACCCTTCCTTTAGGGTTTTTTTTTCCCACCTTGGCTGATTCATCTCGCAGTTGGTCCTTAGCTGTCCAGAGTAATAACAGATTTACAATAGTATGTCCCCAAAATGCCATTTTGTAATGGGGGAAGTCCTAGTGTTTATCTTTAAACAGACTACAACACCCCAGTGCAATAAATCAGTAGGTTTTGAAAACTATTTGAAAATTTGTATTATTTATATTCCTAGACTTTGCTTTTATCCTGTAAAAGTTTAGCTCCAAGCAGCATCCAATTATTTGACTATGGAAAAGTTTTAACAATTATGCCAGTAGTGGGCTCTGCTGCCTTTGATTTGGAAAGGATCTTCTCGGAACCACTGCAAAAGAAAAGTTTATTGCTACTTCATACATTAATCTTCTAAAGGCCTTTGATCTCTTTAAAGGTATTCATGGTCTAAATAACCACTACATTCTTACAGAAATAAGTGAAATCTGGATTTAAAATAATTGAGACCTAAGGGAAAACTTATTAAATGTAGTAATCTTTATCCGCCATGTTAAAGTTGTTTTTTTCTTTTTTAGATCAAACATTAAAGGTGAATGAATCCTTTTTTTCCCTTTAAAATTAGTCATTTAGATATGAGTAAGAATATCTATTCACTATTAAATAGGAAGCATACTAAAAAAACAAAGATAACTTAAATGGAGACAGCCTGTCAAACTTAGCTTTTTAAAATATATCCCTCTCAACTCAATTTAAAACAGAAAAAAAAAAAAAATCCCAGAAAACCCCCAAACAGATGGTGCATACAAAGCTGCAACATTTGATGACAAATTTAACTAACAAGTATTTGCATTCTTTAACAGAGCACCAATTTTCACTTACATGTAAATAGAATGGTGAATTCTTTGAAAACTAGTAATTCTTATTTTGAATTGAGAGATTCCTATGTGAGTTTATTTTATAGGAAATTTCTCACTACTTAAAAATATTCATTTTCTCACAATTGCATTTACTTTCATCTTACTTTCATCTCTTATTATACCTTAAGTTTGAGGAAGAAACTGATCTTGAATATAAGGAGTTTTGCTCCTGGGATCTCATTTCAGTAACTAAAAGCCATATGGCTAAAGAATTATTATGTTTCATGGTTTAAAAGTGCAATAGATTATGCTTTGGAGTGACACCTAAGGAAAGCATAGGTTCTTTTGAGTAGCTGGAATTAAAATAGCAGACACATGCTAATGAAATTGAGAGAACAGACCTATTAAAGAAATGGGGGGGGCACCCATTTCTGTGGCTCTTGAAAGGAATAGCAGTACACATTTAGATTTAACATTGTGACTGCTGAGGATGGGGAAGATTTTGTTTTACTATAAGCATGCAATAATTTGTATTTCTCTTGTTGGTCTTAAATAAAATGGTTTTATTTTCTGATTTACACTGTATGTATTCTATTATTGTGAATAGTCAATAAAAAAGATGGGTAAAATATCATTTCATTGGCTTGGCATTCTTCCAAAATCTGGACATGAATTTCATATTTTATATGTATAAATGTCT
>NW_007729701.1:28580-29416 GCF_000696425.1 Galeopterus variegatus
TTTTTTTTGTTTCCATATTTTTGCCTTAAATTATACACATTTCCTGACCCTTTTCCAAGCCCTGGGTAGTGAAACATTATTTAGGAGATCAAACACAGATCATATGAAAGAAACATCTGTTGTAGCTATTGTTTTCCAGAAGTTCAGGTTGCCTAAGAGGTCCACTAAGCAATATTTTCCAATTCTCATTTCTATACAACTGGGGAATCTTCGTGGCAGCAAAGGATAAAAGGCCTTTAATTTAATGTTTGAGAAGTGTGTGTCCTGAAGTTATTTGTACAGAAAATGTCTTAGAAGAAAAAAAAATTCCATGGTGACTGTTTTAGTTTTTTTCTGATCTGCAAAGCCAACTAGTGCTACAAAACTCACCACTGAGAGTGGGCAAAGAGAAGCCAAAGAGGAAGGGATGGGAAGCAGCTGTTGCTTTATTTCTTGGTTTCCTAAACCTATCCCCATCTATTGCTTTAATCCCCAACTTTTTCCCAGCCCAAGCCTCAAAGCAGAGCTCATTTTCAGGGGAGGAGAAGGTTCTTTCGGGGCCAACATTCCTCTCTACTCTGATTTCCTCCACCCCCTGCCTCCTAGTCAGTTGTTGGGCCTGTAATTCTTTTTTTAAATAGATCAAAAAGGTAAAGGCAATTTATATTTTAATGACAAGGCTTGGTTATATGTTGGGCACAGAGGGTTTATAGCCCTGGGAGGTAATTACTTAGGTTGAAAGGTGCTTCATCTGTTCACATTGAAGCTTTCAACAGTTACGTTCTCAGCAAAAGTTGTGATGGCAAAACCATCTGAGAAATCATGCAAGGAAATTTCGTCGAAGGAACATTTCTATC
>NW_007729701.1:29707-38073 GCF_000696425.1 Galeopterus variegatus
TTGTGATGGCAAAACCATCTGAGAAATCATGCAAGGAAATTTCGTCGAAGGAACATTTCTATCGTTCTTCAATTACTAAACTCAAGATTATTTGCAAATTTTATTACTTTCACTAGAACAATCCAACTGAAAGCCTTGAAATGTTATATGAAAATTACTACATGGGATATAACAAAAGATGGTCACAAAAGCCTTGGACTTGGTGGTGCTAGGGGTGGAGATGGGGGGGGGGTAGTAATTCACAGCTCTGCAGCTCACTCGTTCTGTGACCCTGGACTTGTCCTTTAAGTTTCATTGTAGCTTGAACCACATATAATCTTACAGAATATAGAAAAAATCAGAATTTTTTCCACTTCATAACAGGCATAGTCTTTTACATTAAATTCATTCTATCAGAAAAATGGAAGAATCAGAGATAAGTGAGAAAAAAAATGATTTTCTTGCCTTTCATAAGTTCAATTCAATGTTTCCATTGTTTAAGATTAAAAATAAATGAGCTGACAATTCTCTCACATTGAATCATCATCATCATCATCATCATCATCATCATACCACCAATAATAACCACTTTCAAAATATTATACTACCTCAAGGGATAGAAAAATATTGTACTACCCTGAGGATCAAAAAAGGAAACTGCTGACTGGTGTTACATGGAATAACAATATGATGTTAATATTATAAGACATATAATATGTAACTTTTAGAATTTTTATTTTAAAATAATTTTAGGTTTACAGGATAGTTGAAAAATTCCCAATATCATACATAACCTAAGTATAATTTTCAAAAGTAAGAAATTGGTCCGATACTGTTAATTAAACTGTGGGCTTTATTTGTATCTCACTAGTTTACTACCAATGCAGTTTTTCTATGGATCCAGTCCAGGATACCACATTAAATTTCATGTCTTCTTAGTCTTTTCCAATCTGTGATAGTTCCTTAATCTTTGCTTGTCTTTCATGACCCTGATGATTTTCAATAGTGCTTGTTAGTTATTTCAGTTGTTTTGTAGAATGCCCCATAGTTTGAGTTTATCTGATGTTTTTTCACGATTGGATAAAGAGTATACATTTTTGGCACAAACATCACAGAAATAATGTGTCTTTCTCTTTCTGTCATATTAAGGAGTACATGATGTTGATGTGTCATATTTAATCTTGATCACCTGGTTAAAGTGGTTCTACTATGCTTCTCACCTGTAAAGTTACTATATTCCCTTTTTGAATTAATAAGCATCTTGGGGGAGAGAACTTAGGACTGAAAAATATTCTGCTCTCCTCCAACTTTTTCCCATTACTTTTAGCATTCATCTATAGATCTTTTTTGCAACAATTACTATGGTTTTCTAATGGTGATTCTCCATTTTCCTCATTCTTTCTACATTTATTACTTGGAAATATTTTGTAAGGAACAATTGACATTTCTTCCTTATTTATTCATATGTACAAATATTTATTTATATCAATATAGAATGCTGGTTATTCATTTTTTTCTATGGGCTATAACTTAATGTTATCTCTACTAATTTTTTTTTCTCAAAATTTTCCAGCTTTGGTCTATAGCAGCTCTTTCAGGTTGGCTGTTGTGCTCTTTTAATTTGAATGATTCCTTACTTTCTGTCACCACTAGATATTTTAAGCTTATCTTGCATTTTCTTACTCCAGCCATGGAATCCTCAATTTTTTCAAAGAGCACTGATTTCTTTAATTAGAGAATGGTATTTAGAAATCAAGATCTGGGTTGCAGGCTTGCTCATTGCAACTAAAATGTCATTGCATCTAGGCCTTTTCAGTGGATAGAACTTGGAAATGTAGGTATGTACAGTAACCCAGCCCCACACACGCATACACACTTTAGTTATTTCTGTATCTATCTATCTGCATGTATGGTATATCAACATGAGTTCACAGAAAGACCTCTGTTTCCAATCCAACACAAGTTCATTCTAGCCTTTCTATGTTTTAAAATTGTGACTTCTTTCTCTGCTGGTAAGAAACTTAACTCTATCTACATATACTTATTTCTTCAACTCTAGTATAAAATTTGTTTCAGAAGTACTGACCCAAACTACTGCAAGAAACACATCTGCTAAATAAAAGTGTTTTGGTACAGTTCTTTTTGGTTTTGACTGTATTGACTTACTATATACACAGTCAAAGTAATAATTCCCAAAGTAAATTTGGTTAGTTACTTCCTTTCCCACTCATCTCAGTGTGTGTATTTTATTCATTTGTAATACAATTAGGTTTTTTTTTTTGTTCCAGTTTGTGTTCTACTTTTTTCTCCTGTCATTCTGGTTGAATATTTTCTACCTAAAAACTTTATAAACTATATACCAACTCTTTGTCTTGCCTGAGATCACAAAGATTTTCTCCTGTATTTTCTTCCACAGATTTTATGGTTTTGCATTTTACAGTTTGGTTTATGATACATTTTGAGTTGATAAAGTCTGGGTCAACATTTGTCAGTTGCACTGGACACATGGATGTATAGTTTTTCTAGCACCATTATTGAAGCCTACACTTTCTTCACTGAATTGCCTTTGTTTTGTTTTTTTTTTCAAAAATTAGTGGATTATAATGCTGTGGCTATATTTCTGTATTCTACTCATATTCTGTTCCATTAAGTTATGTGCCTATTCTTTCACTGTCACCATGCTATCATGACTACTGGAGTGTTATATTGTCTCAAAATTGACTAGTGTTAGTTTTCCTATTTTTGTTCTTTATTTTCAAAATTAATTGGACTCTCCTAGTTTCTTTGTTTTTCCATGTACATTTTAGAGTCACTTTATCACTGACTAAAAGAAGATGATATATTTAGATACAAATCTACCAAAAACAAACAAACAAACAAAAAACTCCTAGGAATTTGATTTGGATTTAGTTAAATATATAGATCAATTTTGAATTAATTTATATCTTAATAGTACTGAGGCTTTTATCCATGAGTACTGTATATCTCTCCATTTACATGTCTTATTTGATTTCTTTCATCAGTGTATTATAAATTTCAGCATGCATATTTTGGTAGATTTGTATCTAAATATATCATCTTCTTTTGTAAATTGCACTGTATTTTTAAATTTATCTAGTTGCTAGTATATAAAAATACAAATTATTTTTGTATATTGACTTGGTATCACTTGAACTTTCCAAATTGACTTATGAGTTTTAGAAGCTTTTTAAAGATTCTTTAGAGTATCTTACATAGATAATCATAATATTTGTGAATATATGCATCTTTCTTTCCTTCTTTCTAATCTGTATGCCTTCTATTCTTTTCTATGCCTTAGGTCTTTTATCATCAGGCATAATGACAGCTCTCAGTTTTAAGTAAAATCTCTTTATTAGATTAATGAAGCTTTCCTCTATTCCTAATTTCCTGAGAGTTTTAAAATAAATTAATGTTGAATTTTGTTGAAAAATTTTCTTTTGCATCTATTGAGATGATTATGTGTTTTTCTTTATTTGTCTGCTAATAAAGTGAATTATTTTGATTGATTTTCTAATGCTAGACCAGGCTAGCATTTCACGAATAAACCCCATTTGGTTGGAATGAATTACCCTTGTTTATATTGCCGAATTTGATTTGCTAAGATTTAGTTGAGGATTTTTGCATCTGTGTTCATGATGGATTTTGGTCTGTAATTTTTTTTCATATAATGTCTTTCTTTGATTTTTGGAGTCATACTAACCTCATAAAAAGATTTAGGAAGTATTCCTTCTGTTTTAATTTTCAATAAAAGGATTGTATAAAATTGATGGTATTTCTTCTTCAGATGTTTGGTAAAAGTCACTTGCAATGGCATTTGGGCTTAAAGTTTTCTTTGGAAAAATGTTTTTAATTATTAATTTAAAAACTTGTATAGATATAGGACTATTCTGTTTAATTCTTCTTGAGTGAGTTTTGGTAGTTTGCATCTTTCAAGAAATTAATCAATTAAATTAAGTTGTTGACCTTATGGGCATAGATATCAATTTTATTTATATTTTCATAGAACCAGTTTTGTTTTCTTTTTTTTTAAAGTCTGTAATTTTTGTTTTAATTGGAACATATTATTTATAAATACATATATGTGGTATACAGAGTTGACTATCAATACTTGTATGTAGCTATAAATTCAAATTTTAAAGCAATTTGGGGGCTGGCTGGTTAGCTCAGTTGGTTAGAGCACAGCCTTGTAATAGCAAGGTCAAGGGTTCAAATCCCTGTTCTGGCCAGCAGGCAAAAAATAAAAATAAAAGGAGAATACTACAATATGTGATGATCAAATCAGGATAATTAGCATATTCATCATTGCAAAACATGATCATTCTTTGTGTCCATTAACCAATTTCTTGCTAGCCCCACGCCTCTCACCCTTTCCCACCTCTAGTAACCACAGTTCTCTTCTCTACTGAAAGTTCAACCAGTTTTGTTNGTTCTTTTTGGTTTTGACTGTATTGACTTACTATATACACAGTCAAAGTAATAATTCCCAAAGTACATTTGGTTAGTTACTTCCTTTCCCACTCATCTCAGTGTGTGTATTTTATTCATTTGTAATACAATTAGGTTTTTTTTTTTGTTCCAGTTTGTGTTCTACTTTTTTCTCCTGTCATTCTGGTTGAATATTTTCTACCTAAAAACTTTATAAACTATATACCAACTCTTTGTCTTGCCTGAGATCACAAAGATTTTCTCCTGTATTTTCTTCCACAGATTTTATGGTTTTGCATTTTACAGTTTGGTTTATGATACATTTTGAGTTGATAAAGTCTGGGTCAACATTTGTCAGTTGCACTGGACACATGGATGTATAGTTTTTCTAGCACCATTATTGAAGCCTACACTTTCTTCACTGAATTGCCTTTGTTTTTTTTTTTTTCAAAAATTAGTGGATTATAATGCTGTGGCTATATTTCTGTATTCTACTCATAGTCTGTTCCATTAAGTTATGTGCCTATTCTTTCACTGTTACCATGCTATCATGACTACTGGAGTGTTATATTGTCTCAAAATTGGCTAGTGTTAGTTTTCCTATTTTTGTTCTTTATTTTCAAAATTAATTGGACTCTCCTAGTTTCTTTGTTTTTCCATGTACATTTTAGAGTCAGTTTATCAATATGTACGAAAAAAAAAAAGAAAATAACAAAAAATTCCTAGGAATTTGATTTGGATTTAGTTAAATATATAGATCAATTTTGAAATATATATCTTAATAGTACTGAGGCTTCTATCTATGAATACTGTATATCTCTCCATTTATGTGTCTTATTTGATTTCTTTCATCAGTGTATTATAAATTTCAGCATGCGTATTCTTCACATATTTTGGTAGATTTGTATCTAAATATATCATCTTCTTTTGTAAGTTGCACTGTATTTTTAAATTTGTCTCGTTGCTAGCATATAAAAATACAAATTATTTTTGTATATTGACTTGGTATCACTTGAACTTTCCAAATTGACTTATGAGTTTTAGAAACTTTTTAAAGATTCTTTAGAGTATCCTACATAGATAATCATAATATTTGTGAATACATGAATCTTTCTTTCCTTCTTTCTAATCTGTATGCCTTCTATTCTTTTCTATGCCTTAGGTCTTTTATCATCAGGCATAATGACAGCTCTCAGTTTTAAGTAAAATCTCTTTATTAGATTAATGAAGCTTTCCTCTATTCCTAATTTCCTGAGAGTTTTTTAACAAATTAATGTTGAATTTTGTTGAAAACTTTTCTTTTGCATCTATTGAGATGATTACGTGGTTTTCTTTATTTGTCTGCTAATAAAGTGAATTATTTTGATTGATTTTCTAATGCTAGACCAGGCTTGCATTTCACTAATAAACCCCATTTGGTTGGAATGAATTACCCTTGTTTATATTGCCGAATTTGATTTGCTAATATTTAGTTGAGGATTTTTGCATCTGTGTTTGTGATGGATTTTGGTCTGTAATTTTTTTTCATATAATGTCTTTCTTTGCTTTTTGGAGTCATACTAACCTTATAAAAAGATTTAGGAAGTATTCCTTCTGTTTTAATTTTCAATAAAAAGATTGTATAAAATTGATGGTATTTCTTCCTCAGATGTTTGGTAAAAATCACTTGCAATGGCATTTGGGCTTAAAGTTTTCTTTGGAGAAATGTTTTTAATTATTAATTAAAAAACTTATATAGATATAGGACTATTCTGTTTAATTCTTCTTGAGTGAGTTTTGGTAGTTTGCATCTTTCAAGAAATTAATCAATTAAATTAAGTTGTTGAATTTATGGGCATAGATATCAATTTTATTTATATTTTCATAGAACCAGTTATTTTTTTCTTTTCTTTTTAATGTCTATAATTTTTGTTTTAATTGGAACATATTATTTATAAATACATATATGTAGTATACAGAGTTGACTATCAATACTTGTAATTAGGCTGGCTGGTTAGCTCAGTTGGTTAGAGCACAGCCTTGTAATAGCAAGGTCAAGGGTTCAAATCCCTGTTCTGGCCAGCAGGCAAAAAATAAAAATAAATATGTGATGATCAAATCAGGATAATTAGCATATTCATCTTTGCAAAACATGATCATTCTTTGTGTCCATTAACCAATTTCTTGCTAGTCCCACACCTTTCCCCCTTTCCCACCTCTAGTAACCACAGTTCTCTTCTCTACTGAAAGTTCAACCAGTTTTGTTTTCATTGCTTTTCTCTATTTTCTGTTTTGTATTTTACTGATGTCTGCTGTTAATGTTATTATTTCATTTCTTCTGGTTGCTTTGGATTTAATTTTCCTTTCTGTTTCTCGTTTCTGAAGCTAGAAGCTAAGATTACTGATTTTCAACATTTTATTTTTAAAAATGAGCATTTAATGCTATAAATTTCCTTATAAGCTGTATCTCAGAAATTTTGGGAAGTTGTATTTTCATTTTCATTTAGTTCAGACTATATTTCAGTTTTCCTTGGGCTTTCCTTTTGACTTATGAGTTATGATGTATACTGTTTAATTTTCAAATATTGTGGATTTCCCAGATATTTTTTTGTTTTGATTTATTCTTTAATTCCTTTATAAACATAACATACTTTGAATTATATCTAATCTTTTTAAGTTTATTAAGGTTTTGTTTATGGCCCAGAATATAGTCTATGTGGGGGAATTTTCACATGTATTTGAAGCAATGTTTTTTGTGCTATTTGCAGACAATAAAGTTAAGTTTATTGAAACTATTTGTTAGGTATTCCATAACCTTATTGATTTACTTGTTCTATCTTTCCTGAGAGAGATGTGTTGAAATCTCCAACTATGATTGCAGATTTGCCCAGTTCTTCTTTCAGTTCTATTAGCTTTAATTAATATATTTTGAAGCTCTGATCTTAGGTAGATACATTAAATTTAAGATATTAATTAAATATAGATCAACACACCTGGGTTTCTTGCAAGTTGGCTAGATAAAAGAAAAAGTTTCCATTTATAATTCTTGAAACACATCCTGAAAAATTGGAGGTCTGTATCTTGCACTTCACATTAAATCAGAGAAAAGATCACAGACAAAGCAGACATTAAAAAGTCCTTGAAGAAAGCAAATCTTTTTTGTAGTGTAGTGTTCCCTTAATACCACCTTGTATTGCCAAACAGTGAAAGCATTTATTATCCAATGAATGGTGCCAATTTGTCAGTAAAACTCAAGAAGTTTGGTTATTTTATGTTGGGTTCTAAAAGTAAAATATTTTATTTATTTTTAAATGTCTTTCTTTATATACATTGATGTCCTTTATAGATAGTATTTGAGAAGTTTGGTAGGCAGAATTCTAGGATGGTCCTTGAGATTCCCACCCTTTTGTATATATACCCTGCATAATCTCTACCCCTTGAGGGTGGACAGGACATGTGTATATGATGAAATATCATTCTTGTGCTTAGTTTACGTTAAATGGTAAAGACAAAGGGACTTTCTAGATGTAAAGATGTAATTAAGATCCCTAATCAGTAGACTTTATGTTAATCAAAATGGAGATTATCCAGGTAGGCCTGAGTTAATCATGTGAACCCTTTAAAAGAGGATCTAAAGATCAGAGAAAGGAAGTATCCAAAACAGCAGACATGTTTTCCTGTGGGCCTTTGATAACCTCTTTAACTATTTGAGGTATCACACATTCATTGCTATAACATGGAGAAGGAATTTGAAGACTTAGGGGGAAGAAATTAAATTGGATTTAGCAATTTAGCATGAACAATCCCCCAGTTACACTTTCTGAAAGGGCTGAGAATATATTTACTTCACCAAGACACTGAAGGAGTTTTACAGGTTAGGAGATCATCTTATAATTGTGCATGCCAGTAAGTTTAGCAGCAGGTGAAAAGGTTCCCCATATTTCAGCTATCCTATTAAGCCC